>NC_037686.1:69728358-69737233 GCF_003255815.1 Theropithecus gelada
GTTTTTTTTTTTTTTTTTTTTTTTTTTTTTTTTTTTTTTTTTTTTTTTTTTGAGACGAAGTCTCGCTCTGTCGCCCGGGCTGGAGTGCAGTGGCCGGATCTCAGCTCACTGCAAGCTCCGCCTCCCGGGTTCCCGCCATTCTCCTGCCTCAGCCTCCCGAGTAGCTGGGACTACAGGCGCCCGCCACCTCGCCCGGCTAGTTTTTTGTATTTTTTAGTAGAGACGGGGTTTCACCGTGTTCGCCAGGATGGTCTCGATCTCCCGACCTCGTGATCCGCCCGTCTCGGCCTCCCAAAGTGCTGGGATTACAGGCTTGAGCCACCGCGCCCGGCCTCCACTTCTTTTCTCCACTTCTCACTTCTTCGTTTCTCCACTTCTCCATTTCTTCGTTTCTCCACTTCTCCATTTCTCCACTTCTCCATTTCTCTAGATGCTGAACTTTGGATTTTGAGTCACAGAAACATCGTTGACCTTTAAATCACTCATCCTGTGATTAAACTAGAAAAATGCCTTAAACTTTTTAAGTTTCTAAAGAAAAAACTTAGGCTTAGGTCTGGATTTTAAAGAAGTGAATGCTCAGTCACGCTATGCAGATCTCAGAGGATTTTACAACTTGCCATGTTGTCAGAGATTCAATGGAGAATTACATAGATAATGCCTCACATGTGAATTAGGAATACCAGCTTTAAATGATAAAAGAAAAATGATATACTTTGGTAAGTGACTGTTATAATGAATATATTGGTCACTACACTGGTGAGGAAAAGGTAGTTTAAATCTTTTGAGGTACACATGGTGTTGGTAGGTTTTATTTGAGCTCTTGGAGCTATCATCACGGTCAGAAAAGTCTATGAAAAAGGCAGTTGGTTTATTGGTGGTCCTCACACAGAACTAAGAATGCAGTGAGCATCAACTGTTTGCTGAATTAACGTGTAGGCTGTTTAGTTCACTTTTAATACAGAACTGACACTGGTCTTCATGAATGGAATTGTTATCATGAGATCATACACATTTTTCGGTTATAGATGCATTGAAGAGTGACTGAACTAGGATTCTGACTTGGGCTTTTAGCCATAGATCATTAGTTGCACAGATAATTTGAAGCAGTCTTATATTTGTGTTGTTATACCATAGACGTAATGACCTATTACTGATAGGACATTTAGTCAATTATATGTCTATAGCCAAGTAATGAACAATTAAACAACATTAAAAATTATTATATAGAATAGCATCAAGGAAACAAAATATTAGGTATACATTTAGCAAAAAGGTACAGAACTTTAATGCTAACACTAGAAAAAGCTGGTGGAAGAAATCAAAGAGAACTTAAATAAACAGAGATATACTCTGTTCATGGATTAGAAGACTTAACATAGTAAAACTATGATTCTTTCCCCAAATTGATCTACAGGTTTAATGCAATTCCAATTCAAATTCCAGCAAGGTTTTGTTTAGAGACAGGTGGATTCTAAAACTGTGTGGAAATCCAAGGGAGCAAAAATAGCCAAACAATTGTGAAAAGGACACATAAAGTGAGAGAAACTCATTACCTGGTTCTAAGATTGACTATGCAGCTATGGTAACTGAGGACCTGTAGTGTTAGAAGAAGGACAGGCACGTAGAATAATGGACAGAATGGAGCTCAGAAATAGACTCACCCAAATCTGACCAGCCAATTCCTGGCAAAGATCATTCAATGGAAAAAACTGTCTTCTCAACAAACAAAACAGCATTGAAACAATTGAACATCCATATGTTTAAAAAAAAAAAAAAAACAACCACAAAAAACCATTTTAACCCCAATCCACACCTTACATACGATTGAACTCAAAATAGATCATAGATTGTTATTCATGATGTAAAACTATAAAATTTTAGAAGTAGCCATAGGAGAAAAATCTTCCTGACCTGTGAGTAGACAACAAGTTCTTAGACCTGACACCAAAACATCATCTATGAAAGGAAAAATGGACAAATTGGACCTCATCCAAATTTTAAAACTTTTGTTTTACAAAAGACACCGTCAAGAGAATAAAAAGACAAGCTACATACAGAGAGAAAATATTTGCAAATTACATATCTAACAAAGGACTTGAAAGCAGAATCTGTAAAGGACTCTCAAGACTCAACCAGAAGAAAACAAACAATTTGGTTTAAAAATGGACCAAACACTTGAATAAACACTTCAGCAAAGAGGACGTAGGGAGGGTGAATAAGCAGATGAAAAGATGTTGGACATCATCATCAGCATCAGGAAAACACAAATGAAAACCGTGAGGTGATACCGCACCGTTAGAATGGCTGAAATAAAAACCGCCGACATTCCCAAGTGCTGGTTAGGATGTGGAGCCACCTGAGGCCTCATGGATTACCTCGGGAACACGAACTGTCACTCCTGGAAACAATTTGGCAGTGCCTTAGAAAGTTAACCCTAAACTTTCCATGTGACCCTGTAATTCCATTTCCTGCTTTAAATACTAAAGGATAAATTACATGTTTTTGTAAACGGTTTTTATAACGAATATATTGGCCACCCATCTTTTGAGGGAAAAGTAATTTAAATTTTTATAAAAACTTATATTTACACAATAACCTGTACATGAATGTTCACAGCAGCTAAACTCACTAGATTTCACTAAAAACTGTCAACAACCCGAATGTTCTTGAGAGGCTGAAGGGGTAAACACACCGTGTTGTATCCAGGCATGAAATAGTATGTGGCAATAAAAATACAAACTCTAGATATAGGCAACAGCCTAGAGGCAGCTCCAAGGAATCTTGCTGAGTAAAAGCCGCCATTCTAAAAGGTTTTATACAGTGTGATCTTATTTCTATGACATGCTGGAAAAGGCTGACCTATATTGGGGGAGGTCAGAGCTGGGGGGTAGGGAATGGGGGAAGGTACAGTGTGGACCACGAGGGAAGGGGAGGTGGGAGGCTTTGGGGTTGTGTGTCCTTATTATGACGGTAGCTACACAAATCCATACGTGCATCACAACTCATAGAACTGTACTCCCAAAGCAAGCCCATTTTGTTCATTATTTTGTGAACTAGAATAAGGTCATTTAACGTGACCTGTCATTGTAGAGCCAGCAGTGGAATTCATGCGCGCATTGTTTCACTGTGCGAATTTTCGGATTGGCAGTCTCGGGTCTCCCCTGAGAGCGTTGGCATCTCCTTCTGCCTCGGGGCTCCTGCGGGCTCCCTGACCTTTGCCTAGAGTGTCCTCCCCTTCCAAATGTCTCTGTTTTGGGAAAATATAGCCTTTTTTGGCTGCAACCCTCATCTGGCATTGGATTGTCCTTTTTAGCTTTCTGCAAGCATCTTCCCTCTTCAGCTAGATTTTAATCTTTCAGAGGAAAAAAGAAAAACTTCTGTGGGATCCCCAAAGCTTCTGGCATCTGACTCACACAGTGGAGCTCAGCAAACAGAAGGTGGCAGAGGAACGAAAGCCCTCCATGGCAGTCTTGTGAAACAGCTTTGCTGCAGGGAGCTGGGGGGCTCCAGCCCGGGCCTGACGCCACCTGTGCGGCCTTGAGCAAGTCCCTGGGGCCCTGGGGCTCTGGTTCCTCCCGGGTGAAATGATGGGACTGAAACAGAGGCTCTCTGAGTGTTCTGTTCTAGAATTTTACTAAGAAACCACCTTGGGAAAGTGCAAAGCCTGCGAGATCAGTCTCTGCTGAGCTTCCACATTGGTTGTCTCCTGAGACTCCAGACCTGGGTTTTCGTTGATGTTCCTAAAGAGCTTCTGTGCTGAGCACAGGAGGAAAAGCCCAGGGACACGCCTCAGGGTGGCGATGACCTCGGGCAGGGGACCGCGTGGTCCGCGTGGACGGGTGCTGCATCTGAGCCACTTTAAAAGGTAAATTTTTTATTGTGGTGAAATACACATAACATAAAACTTACCATTCTAACAATTTTTAAGTGTGCAATTCAGTGGCATACATCACATTCACACTGTTGTATAATGTGTCACCGCCATCCCTCTCTAGACCCTCTCCAGCTTCCCGAACTGAAACCCGGTTCCCATGAAACACTCACTCTCCATCCCTGGCCCAGCATTCAGGTCACTTTGTCTCTATGAACTGGGCCACCCTAGGGGCCTCCTATGCATGGAGCCACGCAGCGTCTGTTCTCTGGGGATGGCTTAGTACACTTACCGCAGGGCCCTCCAGGCTCCCTGTGCTGCAGCCCGAATGAACTCCCTTCCACTGTTAGCTTGAACGACATCCACTGCACCGTATGCACGGACTGCTTTCTGCTCATCCATTCACCCTTCTGGAACTTCTGGGCTGTGTCCACATTTTGGTTGTAGTTCTGAGTCACCTTTTAAGTGACCCAGGCTCCCCCGAGCGATGCTGATCTGATTTGGCCATGACATTCCCATGCCCTCGGGTGACGCGCAGAAGAGATGCCCGAACGCCCCACCCTTCTTTCCCCAACAGCCTGCGGTAAAGCTGCCTGGCCAAGGTTCCCTTCTTCTTCGAAGGAATAGCAGCACACAGCACTGGGACCCTGACGCCCTTTTGAAGGTCGAGGTGCATTTACATTTACGAGATGAGACGTACACACAGTATTAGGATGGCTTGGCTGAGAAGTGGAGCCCTGTGTCTGCCCCGCTTTCCAGCGAGTAGCTGATTGCAGGTCCATGCAATACAGCTTCAGTCACACGGGCCAGCAGGCAAGGTCAGAAGCAGCCCCATCCTTCTGGATCCTCGATCCGGGTCTGTGGTCCTTTCATGCAGCCCCTCGGCCCCTTCCTCACTGACCCCACAGCCCCTTGCTCACCACAAACCCTGCCCAGTTCAATTGCAGGAATGCACCACCACCTCCACGGCTTCCAGAGGGGCAGGAAATGTGATAAATGCAAGGTGTCAGCGGGTTTTAAAAGCAGTATTTTGGGAGGTTTATTTTGCAATTTATGAGGAATGGGCACTTATTCTGTCACACCTTATGGTAAACAGGTTACCTGTTCCTAGGTGGGAGGAGCTGGGAGAAGATGCTAGGCCTTAAAGAAACAACAGGAGGAGGTGAGGGGAAGACGCAAGCTGGGTGGAATGCTTAGGGGGCGAAGGTGAACTCAAGTCACTTCACAGTCCAGCCACGGGGGACGCTGAAGGGAGTGGCCCACACTCAAGCCTTCCCGGAGGAGACCGCTGAGAGCCTGAGCCAGCCTCGCAACCTCAGCTTCCCCCGTCAGTCCCATCGGAAGTTCTGAGCCACGGCCCTGGGAACACTTGTGCTGTATAAGGTCATCTTGAAAGTGAACTGAATGCTGAACTTCGGCTCTCTAGGAGAGAAAGGATTCCTGCTGTTAGGTTTAGGGGTTTTTTTTCTTTTTTTTTTTCTTTTATCTTTTTTTGAGACAGTCTCACTGTGTCTTCCAGGCTGAAGTGAAGTACAGTAGCCTGATCTTGGTTCACTGCAACCTCCACCTCCTGGGTTCAAGCGATTCTCATACCTCAGCCTCCCAAGTAGCTGGGATTACAGGCACGTACCAGCATGACTGGCTAATTTTTGTATTTTCAGTAGAGGCGGGTTTCACCATGTTGCCCAGGCTGGTCTTGAACTCCTGGCCTCAAGCGATCTGCCCACCTTGGCCTCCCAAAGTGCTGGGATTACAGGTGTGAGCCACTGCACACGGCCTGCTTAGTTTTTAGGACACACATTTAGTAATTCCCTGATATACTTTTAGTTGTACACACTA
This sequence comes from Theropithecus gelada, assembly GCF_003255815.1. Taxonomy (NCBI): domain Eukaryota; kingdom Metazoa; phylum Chordata; class Mammalia; order Primates; family Cercopithecidae; genus Theropithecus; species Theropithecus gelada. Next base: position 69,734,069 of record NC_037686.1, read on the forward strand.
AGGTTTAAAAAAAGCCAAAACTGTGAACATGTTGGTTATTCATTGAGATTTGTGTCTCCATGGCCATCCCCAACCTGTTTCAAGTACTGCACTTTCTTTGTAGGTGATTAAAAGCAGAGGAAGAGCTAGGTGGTCAGTTGCACCATGAAATAAGAAATGGACGGAGGCTGCACCTGGTGATGTGGACTCAGATGCTGGGGGGCATCCTGCAATCTGCGTTTTGGCAGCTAGAGATGAGGCCAGGACATTTCTGCAAAATGTTTGGCTTATTTGGAGCTGAATACTTGGGACAAATGAATAATTAAAAAATGACCTGATTTTAAAAAATGAATATTTTCTATTGTTTAGGAAAATAATACATGCTCATAAAAAGATATCACATGAAATAAGAAAGTTAAGAAAGTTTGTGGAAAAATTCTACCACTTAACGATGACCCTGGTTTACACTTTGATGAGCACATTGTTAGATCTGGCTTTGTGCAAAAACACAGACAAAATATGCAAATGCCGTTCAAAGTGATCATACTAGACACACCGTTTTCTGCACCTGAGTTTTCTTGGTTTACTCAACGGTGTCAGAAGCCTCTTCTTATCAGTAGAGGTTTTCATCACGGTTGATACAGCAACAACAAAATGACAAACTTTCGGTTGGTAAATATAATACTTTCCTGAAAAGTTTTTAAAATCATGGGAGGAAGACCATGGGTGGCCATTTATTTGTAAAAGAAATTCCTTTTTCCATGAGCCTGATTCTATGATTTTTGAAGAACTGTTTTCCTCATCACCAGCAGGCGGAGCTCCTGAGCACGGCACCCAGGCTGCTGCTGGGGCCCGTTTCTCTCCAGAAATCAGGAAGAGTTTGTTCGTTCTGTTTTGTTTCCACCACCCCCCGCCCTGCTTTCCAATGTGTTTTAAGGTCTGGGGAGCTGGGCGTTCTTAAACGGGGAGGAGTAACAGATGAGTTGCCTCCCGATGCATCTGAAGATCAGCGGCTGCAGGGCCAAGGCTTTTCTTGGCAGCATCGTTTCCATTCGGATTTTACTAAAGGAGGTACGTGGATGGAGTCAGTCCCTCTCAGAAGAAATGTTTACAACTAATTTGAAAAAAGATTAATATTCACTGGTACCTGGAGTTTTGTGGTTGGGAAAAAAAGAGTTCAAGCTCTTCCTTCATTGTCCGAGAGAGGAATTTAATTGCTTCCCTGAATCAATGATCACAAGGTCGACACGTGAAGGCCTAGTGAGTTTAGGGCTCTGAACCTGCCCGGGTCCCCACCCACGCGGTCCCTGCTCCCCGGGTCCCTGCTCACTGGCCCGGACCCTGAAGCTCACTGATTCTCCAGTGGGACCATGCGGGGCCCCGTGGGGCCTGGGTTCCTCCCCTGCCATCCCAGGCTGGAGTGTGCCCGCGTTTCTCTTCTGGATGAGAGTAAATCACTAGATACACAGGTGTAGATACACCTACCCAGAAGACTGGCCCAGTGTAGCCTGACAGCCTCCAGCAGCTCCCCGCAGTCCACAGCAGCTAATGAGCCTGTTGGAGACGCACTCTGCAGTTTTAACAGACGGGCGAGGGATTGGAGGTCTTTACTCCTGTTTCACATGGAATCCTTTTGGAGACACAAGGAGAAGTGTGCATTCCTAGAACTTGGATGATTAATTAAGAAAATGCCCATAAGAGGCCAGGCGTGGTGGCTCACACCTGTAATCCCAGAACTTTAGGAGGCCAAGGTGGGTGGATCACCTGAGGTCAGGAGTTTGAGACCTGCCTGGCCAACACGGCAAAACCCCCTCTCTACTAAAATACAAGAATTAGCTGGGTGTGGTGGCGCACACCTGTGATCCCAGCTACTCAGGAGGCTGAGGCAGGAGAATCACCTGACCTGGGAGGCGGAGGTTGCAGTGAGCCGAGACTGCGCCACTGCACTCCATCCTGGGTGACAAAGTGAGACTTCATCTCAAAAAAAAAAGCCCATGAGAAAGAGTTCCTGCTCATCTCACCCTCCCCTTACAATAGTGTTCTTACTGACACAGTCACGTGTCATTAGAGATGATCTGCCTTCTTTCAGACCACACGTATTAACAGATAGTACATTGTTTCCCCATTGCTATTGTGTGCCAGTTTTGGGGAAGTGGATCAAACAACTGAGTGCTGATAACATCTGCCCCATTTTCCCACCTGATGGGATGGAGCACAGGAAGTTGGCCCCATGTGGAGTTGCCACCTGGAAACCTCTGCCCTCTTGTAAACCTGGAATGGTGCGTTCTCATGGAGGCAATCACGGCGGGGTCCCGTGCACCTGGCTTTCTCCACCTGCGCCTCCCATTAGGGCCTTTGCTACAGAGATGCATCCGTCAGCACTTGGGTGTGGAGCCTTAGCAAACGCCTGGTCTTCCCTTTGTCGTGTGGTCCGTGATGTCATTGCAGAATGACACATTAGAAAAATGTCTCTGTTGATGCATCTCCATATGCCCAGGGAGCAGCATCTACCATCCCGTGGCTAAATGCAGTAGGGATTTCCTTATGGGTATTGTCTTAAGTAATTGGTCCAAGTTCTAGGAATGTACATTTTTCCCCTGTGTCCCCAAAAGGATTCAATGCAAAACCAGAACAGAGAAAGCAATGAGTCTTGGTTTTAAAACATGAGGTGTGAGCATCGTAAACCAAAACATCATGCAGCACTGTTCCCACATCACCACTCATTTTACAGATTTGAATACTGAGATGCAAAGAGGTTCAGGGACCTGCTTGCCGAGTCTGCTAGCTGTCTAGGGCTTGATCTTTAGACTCCATGCCAAGTGAGACTCTTGTGGAGTGAATGTAGGATGAGAGGCTCACGTTACCCACCCGAAACTCAGTGGCCTATGAGGAAATTCACTGGGTAGTCATAGGAGAAAGGGAAAAGGGAAGGGAGAAGAATGGATTTTTTTTTTTTTTTTGAGACAGAGTCTGGCTCTGTCACCCAGGCTGGAGTGAGTGGCGCGATCTCTGCTCACTGCAAGCTCCGCCTGCCGGGTTCACGCCATTCTCCTGCCTCAGCCTCCGGAGTAGCTGGGACTACAGGCGCCTGCCACCTCGCCCTGCTTGTTTTTTGTATTTTTTTAGTAGAGATGGGGTTTCACCGTGTTAGCCAGGATGGTCTCGATCTCCTGACCTCGTGATCCG
>NC_037686.1:69737349-69791225 GCF_003255815.1 Theropithecus gelada
TAAAAAAAAAAAAAAAAAAAGAATGGATTTTTAAATTGTATTTTGTTTATCACAAGAATTTGTAGACTTAACCTTATAGTAAGTTATGAAGCTATTGGCTAGAAATAACAATGTGCTCATAAATGAGAAAAACTAGTATCTGTAGACAAAGTCAATGACATATGCCAGTTAGTGTCTAGGGAATGAGGGAAGCTTCAATTGCGCTGTTTACTAGAAAATTAGTTCCCAGTTATTTTGGTAAACACTGATGGATACAATAAATGCAAGTGTAGTTAATGAGATGAGATTTTCCAATTTTCTCTGTCATTTTGAAAGGTGCATTTCTTGGCGTGAACCCGGGAGGTGGAGCTTGCAGTGAGCCAAAATCGCACCACTGCACTCCAGCCTGGGCGACAGAGCGAGACTCCGTCTCAGAAAAAAAAAAAAAAAGGTGCATTTCTATGTAATTAAAACAAAGGGCCTGTCAGTCCCTCCTTCAGTGGAAAGTGGTGCCTCAGGACTGACAGAATGCATTGTCTGGACCATCCTGTTTTGTCTATGTGACTGAAAACCAACCAGCCAACATATCTCCTGGTACTTGTTCCTTTAATTCCCAGGTTGAACGTGGTGGATTTTTGCACACATCCACAGAGCGACATTTGGGACCTATGCTGTTCATTTCGATGGTTTCACCAGTGGTCCTAAGAGTGAAGAGCGGATGAATTTGCTTTATCCTCTTTTTTCCTCCCAGGATAATATTTGATTCTTGTGGCACTCTCAGGAAATGCAGATACCAGACAGCTCAGACGTTAATCTGAAAAAGCTCAGAGCCAGAGAGCTCAGGGATGAATCTGTGTGGTCTGTTCGGAACCACGGAAGACAGTGGTGTCACTGCTTTTCTGAGCCGCCATGGTAAGAAAGAACACAGAGGAATATTTGATATAATTTTTTTCTTGTGAAAGTGATAATATGCTTCTTTGGTGTATTTTTTTGAATTAGGAATTGTAAAATGTAGTTCTAGATGAACTAGATGCACATTTTCTGCCATTTTCCCTCTGCATCACACTTCTTTCATGGCTCACAAAGATCCTTTACATCCCCAGAAACCTTGTTTAAGTGATTAAATGATCCTCCTTAAAGATGCTCAAAGGAGACCGGCACCTACGTGGCGGCCTCCTTTCTCTGCAGGGATTCTTCTGTTTCAATGCATGTGTATTTTCTACCTAAAAACCGGTGGGAGTGGTGAACAGCAGACCCCCTGCAAATTATCTGAAGCTTAGGGTCATGGCATCTGTTTCCCATGGCAACTGGCCCAGCAGCTAAAACAGGCACCAATGAAATCAGTATTATTGGACAGAACACACGTGTCAAAGCCTGCAAGGCTGGAGATGAGATGACACATCCAACCGTGAATGGTGGGCCGCGTGTCTCCCTTACTCTTACTCCCCATCCCCCTGACATCACAGCGCTCTGGCAATTCTCTCCCTTACTCTTACTCCCCATCCCCCTGACATCACAGCGCTCTGGCAATTCCAAGAAATCACAGAACACTGTGGTTCTCTTTTCAATACTAGTTAAACACTAGTTACAATACTAATTAAATAATAGCTTCCTCTGAAAAAAAGCATGCCCATTTCTGGTCAAACAGCTCCCACCATGCGTCAGGAGAGTATAATCGATTTTTTTTTTTTTTTTTTTTTCCAGCAAGGTCAGGGCATTTTGGATTTTGCCGTCTGGAGGGAATTCTTTTCTGTCTGAACGACAGATGCGGTTTTTCCTGTGTTTCTGCCCTTTGCCAGGTTGAAGATTATGTTCAATCCTGAATCATTGGCTCACACGAGTTAATGAAAGTCGCGGGCATTTATTTTCTTTATAGAAAGCTGTGTACCATCCAGAATCGCGGGCTTTTCTCTAAGTCTGAAAAAATCCACAGACGTGCCTTTAGTTCTGATGCAGATTCCAGGTAACCTGAGGCTGTCCAGGCGATACAGCTCCTTGCAGATACTGGGATCGAGAGCTCTGCAGGGTGGTGGCCACTGGCGACCGCGACCTGTGTGTGGTTCCCCTCCTGGTGCTCTCCTTGGGGGGTTGTTGACTTGCCCCATGACAGGAAAATCAGTGTTTCTCCTCTTAGCGAACTGTGAGGCTGGACACAGAGATTCAGATACTGCTTTTGTAGATGTGGTCAGGGCGTATCTGGTCATGTTTTCTCTCCCATGTTTCATGGGGAGGTGAGGTTCCTGTGGCCTCCTTTGGGCGCCTTTGCCTCTGTCTCCTGGTGACACAGGGGTCGGCATCAGAGACCTCTTGGCACGAAACCTCGTGGGACCCACATCGGGGCTCTGGCTCTGGGCACAGAAGGACACAAAAGTCAAAGGTCGGCAGCCTGTGCTTCTGCCGTTAAGTAAACCCTTTCAGTGGCTGCATTTTTCTGATCTGGGTTTAATCTCAAAGGGGAAGAGTTTTGATGCCGGGTTCCAGCTTCCTCATCCTGGTGGGTGTGCTCAAGAGGGAGAAGCAACGGAGGTGGGCACACAGCACCTGTCAGAGCTGAGAGCTGCTGTCGGATTGGCGAGGAAGTCCTTAAAATGGCTGTGTGCTTTCCTCCGGGTGGCTGTGCTGTGGCCTCTCTGGTTAGCACCTTGATGGCCGCTCGCCCCCGGGTGCCATTTTGCCACGGCGTCTCCATGCAGGAGCACACCCTTGATGACCACAGCTCCGGGAAGCAGGGTCTCTGTTCCTCGTCCCGAGAGACCCACGGAAAAAATTCCTCTTCCCCATGGCAAGAGAGACTTCTCTCCCACAGGGGGGGCTCGAGATGGCTGCTTCCCAGACGCAGATGACTTGGAGCTGACGGCCAGAGGGTGAAGTTCTAGTCCAGCTGCCCCGACCACGGAGCTTTTGAGGCTTGATTGCCATTTCCTTCTAAGAATGGTGGGAGCAGGGATTGATGTGGGGTTAACCACTGTGACTTTCATTTTACAGTTTTGGAAACTAAGGCCCCAGCACAGAAACAAGGAGGACCCAAAGCTGTAGCCTTGAGGGGCAGAGGGACTGGGGCCACCAGGGTTTTTAGAGCCAGTGCTGCTCTCCCCAGCAGCTCCGAGGGTCACCAGGCCGCTTCCAAAATTGCACGAGTGTGCAGCAGCACTGGGGCGGGGTTACGGTGACTCAGTGTTTTCAGAGGACGAGGCTCCTAGGGGGCATTTGCATTGCTTTTCTCGCTCGATCAGCACAACGTTCCACAGCATCTGCAGGACAGGTGATGCTTTCGCCACCGTTGCTGTTTTACAGGAGAGGGAAGGAAGCTCAGAGAAGACAGACACCTGCCCCAGGTCCAGGGCTATGAGGTGGTGCCATGAGACCTGAGCCAAGCATTTCTGGTTCTTAATCCTGTGCTTTCCCATGGCACAAAATGTTTTGCCTCCTAAACGCCAATGTGCTGGGTGATGGTGGATTCGGGGGCAGGGCAGGTCTTTCCAGAAGCCTCCGTGGGTGCCAAGGCTGAGGGGTGGACAGTGTCCTCCCAGGCAGGCCAGGAGCACAAGGGTCTGTGAGAATGAGGCAGAAAGGACGTCCGAGGACTTGGAGACGGCGGCTGCTGGAAGCCCAGAGCAGCCCCGTCCTGCTCAGGTCAGTGTCCTGGGCCCCAGGCTGAGCCTGGAGCTTGGAGGAGCTGGCACCATTGGTGGGGCCGAGAGGAGCCGCCCTGCCCGGGGCCACCTTTCCAGCTGCACCGCAGATGCCCTCACTCCAGCTTCCAGCGCAGGCCCAGCACCAGGTTCCAGGGACCTGCAGCGCCCGATGGACAGGCAGGCGGGTGGCAGGGGCTGTGCAGACAGAGGAACTGCAGAGAACAGTGGGTCTACTTCCCACGTGGCCATTACCCGTCGTGTGTGTTGCTCCTCTCGCCTCGGAATCCTTGCTTCTCCAGCTTGCTTTTGGGTTCTCAGATGTCACACTATTCCCCTCCTATGCTCCTGCTGCCTGCCTTCCAGTCCTCAAAGAAAACAGCCCTGTCAGCCCTGAGAGCACCGGTGTCCCCAGGAGTCGGAGCTGGGAGCAAGGTCCCACTCTGGAGGGGGCACCGCGGCACGGGAGCAGGTTATTCTTTGCCTCGTCGTTGCCTGATTCATAGCTGGGGTGTCTCCCTTACCCTCCCGGTGTGTTTGCACAGAGAGGGAGAGGGAAGAGGAAGGGAGAGACAGGAAGAGGGAGGGAGAGAGAGAGAGGCAGACAGACAAAGAGACAGGGAGGGAGAGGACACAGGGTGAGGTGGACCCAGGCAGAGACCCTCTGGTCAGCTGAGGGCATGAGTGCTGTGGGCATTTCTGAGTCACAGGGCAGGGAGTGCTTGGTTCTGACTCTGCTCGTTCCTGGCACTTCTCAGCCTGAGCCTTCCACCCAGCTGCTTCTGTCTCCATTGGGAGCTGATTCAAGGGTCCTTTGTCATGGAATCCCTGTATTTAAAAATCCCTCTGTATTTTAAAACCATTTAGCGCCTCCAGCCTTGCAATTCCTTCCTCTGTGGCTGGTGCCTTCACAGCCACTTTCTTGCAGTAACAAAGCATCCCAAAGTACCGGAGGAAGACATTCAAACTCAGAAGCTCCTTCTCAGAGATGAGAGAGCGAAGCTCCTCGCTTATTCTTCCACTCAGTATGCAAGTGGCATGGGCTTGCCAATGTCTTCGAGCAGGGGCACCCCTGGGGGCTCTCAGACCAGCCTGCCTGCCCCTCTGTGTACACCTCCTGCAGAGACGGCCTCTGTGAGCCAGGCATCGCCGGCCCCTGCTCAGGGGGCTGGAGGAGAACTTGAGGCCTCTAGCACGCAGCCCTGGGAGGGTTCTCTGTCCATCACGAGCAACGCTGGGAGCCCACACAGCCTGCCCAGCCTCTAGTTTCAACTTACGCTTATCTTCATTTTCCCTTCACTCCATAGACATGTAAATACCACACACACACCCCTACTGCTTTTCCTATCTGGACCAGAATGGGGTGTCCACAAGTACACAAGCGTGGAGTGCAAGGAGCCGAGTCATGGAAGCCTGCAGGACTTTCAATGACCTTGCCCTGTGTGCACAGGAGTGAGGCGCGGTCTGGCACGTGGACAAAGCATTATGCAGAGAATTTACTTATCTTTGACCAGGTTTTTAAAGGTACATGCAAAACCTGTCCAGGATGAAGCTGTGGAGAACAGAAGGGCTGCTTTTCCCTGCTAAAGAGTTTTTTTTAGAAGAGGAATGAAGCATTCTGTTGAATTTCTTACTATGATCTGGATACAGAAGCCCAGGACTCTGATCCTCTCCACTCTGCTTGGCAACATGGGGTTTCTGGCAGAGGCTGCATCTCTCTGTGGCCAGGGTCCACTGAGGACAGCACGCCTCTCGCAGAGCAGGAAACGGGGCAGGGGGCAAGCTGCTACCTGCCAGCGCGTCACACACTGGGTGCTGTGCCACCCTTAGCTCAACCCTCCCACACATCAGATATTCCTACCCAGAGTTAAAATCCTCCTTCTCACCAGCACTGCTCTCCAGGGCGGGGCTGGGTCGGTGCCTCCCAGGCAGGGGCAGGTGCTTGCAGCCCCGCCCTGGTCTCAGTGAAGCCCAGGTGGCCACAGCCCCAGTGCATCCCAGGGAAGAGGCCTCCCAGAAGGACAGGGGACCCTCAGAAACTGCCTGGGGGTAGTGCTGGTGTTTCCCATCACCAAGACAGCCCTCGAAAATCAAGCACGGCTTCACAACTAGAGCACGATTCACGTTAAACACAGACTCTCAGGATGGGCGTCCAAACCACTGAGACCCCCTAGGGTGCACGGTCGCCTCCTCCCCTGTGGCTTGAGGAAGAAATCCTTCTCCCCAGCCGCAGCCGCCAGTCACTCCGAGTCCCACGACCACCGTGGGGCTCTCACCTGACCCTTGTCTGGTCCTGGCTCCCCCAGGGCCCTTCTGCCCCCAAGCCCTGGCTTCCTCTGCTGCACTTTCAGCCACTGCCCTGGACTGGCCATCCTGGGGCCAGCAGGCACATCCTCATTCCTCATAAACCCACTCCTGGACGGCGGCGGCGCAGCCCTGGACACCCAGGCACTAGCATGACGTCTGACATGCAGCCACACCTGGCGGACCCTTCCCCTTCAGGGGCTCCAAGTTTTGGCACCCGCAGGCGTCCTGTCCCCCATGCTCCTGTGCTCCTTGCTCAGTGTAAATGGTCCCACCTTGCAGGCCTCTGAAGAGGGGTACCCCAGCTCTCCCTCACACCGGGTGCTCCATTGAGCACACTCGTGAAATGTTCTCGCTATTTAAGTACTTGAGCACATGTTTCCAATCTTTTGCATATGCCCACGCTTAAAAAGCCAGGTGCCCAGGTGCGGACGGTGGTGGCTTGGATCTGGAAGGGGGCCCGGTGGACGCAGGTTTGTGGTGACCGCTCCTACTGTGCAAACAGTAGCCCTGCTCATGGTGACGTCAGTGCCAGCTCTGGGCTTGTCCCCTTCCCCTTCTCCTCCTGGCTGCCCTCTTCTTTGTGATTACTCCTGGCACCTATGTGCTTTGAGAAGCTGTGCAGCCACACAAGGAGATGAGGACAGGCCACACTGATAGCCCACTTCCTACACAGAGCTCAGCTGGGCTCAGGTGAGGACAGAGCCCAGAGGGACCAGACGTCCCAAGGACACTCATCGTTTAGAGCTCAATTCCACCCGTGTTTATAGTGCGTGCTAAATATCTGCTAGGCACTAGTTTTCAAAGCACACTCAGGCACAGGTTTGCATGTGGCCATGGTCCAGGCCAGCCCTCAATACCAGAGCCACTCCCAGGCCCCTCCACGCGCTTCAGGTCTCGGCAAAGTGAGGCAGACCCTGTCACCAAGGCTGCCCATCGTCCTGAGCTGACAGCCATGCCCTTTGCGGAGGAGTCCCTCCAAGGATTCAAAGGCACGTCCTCCATGTCTTTTCCTGCAACTGCTTTCTCGCGGGGGAGGCCTGCCCTTCCGCGTTGACGGCCTCACAGATGCCCCCGAGGCTGGGGGTGGACCCCTGGCAGTGACACTGCCTGGCCCCGAGGGACAGTGGCTGAGAGCTCAGGCAAGGGCAGGTCACCCCTGGCCCCGATGGGTGGGGACCCGCTGGCATCTTACCTTGTACATGTTGCACAGCCCAGGCTGGCTGCGGGCATGAGAGGGCAGAGGGCTCCGGCCCGGCTTTAGCCAGGGTACCTGCCGGGGGACACAGAGCGAGCTGCGTGAGTCCGGGTGGGCGCCGCCGGCAGTGCCCCAAAGTCCTCCAGCAAATCTCCTCTAGAGCTGGCTTGGCAAGAACCCAGAGTGAAGAGGAGTGAGCAGGCGGTGGAGGATGAAGGACGACAGTGAGCAAAGAAGGCGTGTGCAGATGATGGATGATGGACGGACCAGCAAGGGGTGACGGGAGGTCAGAGGGCAGGCATGCGCCCCGAAGGACTCAGGAAATAGAGAGCAAAAGGAAAGTTTAGGGAAAGAATTCTCTCCTCCAAAGTCTGTGCTGAGGCCCTGTATCAAACAACGGGACCACGTGTTCTCAATACGGCAGAGGCACCAGCTGTGAACGATTTCTAGGCTCCAGGGCGGAAGGCATTTCCCAGGCCGGAGCAAAGTGCACTCAAAGGGTTTGTTTTTTGGCGTCTACCGTGGAACGGATCAATCTTACATTCCACTTTCCTTGTAGAGTTGTATTTTTACAGCAAGTGTGTTAGCTTCTGCATTGGATTTACAAGTTGAAACTGCTCCTGCTCTATGAAGGTTCAGTGAACCGAAGACCGACCTTTTCAGATTTTCTGCAGAGCATAAGGAAATAATTTTAGAAGCAAGTGTTCAAAGTCACTTGAGCCAATTGCTTAAAGTTGATTTTCTTGCTGACATTCTTCCTTGCTACTGGTGTAGGTTAGGAATTTAACACAAGTAGGACGTTAATCTTCCTCGGCGGGAGCAGGAGCTGTGCACTCACCTGAGCTCTGTGGTTACAAATCTTCCTAAGTAGCATTTGCTTCTAACTTAATGTATTCTCTTTGTCAGTTACACGAGGGTATCTGCTATATCAATGAACTTTGAGGGCCGCAGCTGAAAGACTATTATAGGACCAAGGTAAGTGCCCTGCAAGAAGTGTCTATTTGATTATCCGCTACAGCAAAACGAAGACAGAGAAAAGAAGAGAAAGAGGAGACTTATAGTGGTCAAGAGATGAAATCAGTGTCATAGGTTTCAGGAGATGTATTGGCTGCAGATGAAATGGATTCTTTTAACCAGGTTAGCAGCTGAGTATGCGTGAGAGTAGAGTAGTTCCGACACTGAAGAATGTGAGCACATTCTAGAAGTATTATGGAAAGTAAACACACTGGGGTTTTCAGAGGCAAATCTGTGGTGAGTGTATGCTTAGCTGTATGTCTCATAATGAGAGAGGCTATTTCTATATTAGCAGGAATTTCTGGTGACTTTAATTTATGATATTAAAGAGCAAGTAAATTGAGTATTTACTTTAGAGGATGTCTCCGTGGACAAGCCTGTGGGAGTTGCTGTGTTGATGAGACTCGGCTGTCCTGGTAAGCAGTGACTCTCATCAGCTGGCGTCCACGAGCGTGAGCAAATGCACGCTCTGCACAGGGGCCACCACGCAAAGAACTTTCTATTGCTTTTCCCTCCATCTCCTACAATGGCTCTTCTTCACGAAGGGGATCATTGCTGTGAGACATGTTCTCGTGGCTCTGGTGGGCTGCTATGAAGCCCCTCCACCGACTCCCCTTCTACCCACGGGGAAGGCAGGTGACGGGGGTAGGTATAAGGCGTCCCACTGATGGTTTTCAGGAAATGCAACCTGTGGCCCCAGCTGCCTGCGACTCCCAGAGCCAGGAAGAGGGGGGACAAATGCAAGGGCCAGAGAAGACGAAAGGCAAGAATAACCTCTTAGGAGAAATTGTGTGTGCTCAGAGTCTGCTTTTACGGGGCTCCCTCAAAAGAGTTCAGTGTTCTTTAGCTGTTTCTCCTTTTTTTTCTACCTTTTTATGAAGTAGGATGATTTCAGAGCATTAGGAATGTGCTGATAGACATGAAGGAAGAGACTTTACAAAAACATTGAATCAGGGTTTGATAGGAAATGTCCACAGTTCTCAAATTTGAATCAATATCTAAGTGATTTTCCTGAGTGTTACTGTGTGTTTTTTTCCTAAGGATGATCTATTCCCTCTGATGTCAAGCCAAGCTCCTAATTCACCGATCAGAATTGCCTGTTATCAAATGTCCAGACATTTTATCAAAGGAAAATCAACGATGAGAGAAATGAATGCTTTAAAATGCAAATGAGTTTAAAGGGAGGAGTTGGGTTAAGATGAGGGTCTGATGGACATGAAAGGCGGGACCACATCCAAGCCAATCACTTATCTTTACTCTTGTTTCTAATTTCTCAAGGACCCCAAGTTTCACCTTCATCTCATACACATTATCATCCTTCAGAGCACCAGCACCATCCCCTCATTTCAGTGTCTCGAGGTTCCCATGACCCCCCTTGTGTGTGAGCTCCCGGGGGGCTCTGTGGGTACTGGCACCCGTGTGCACGTTCATTCAGGAAGTTCTGGTGGAGTGGGATGTGTCTGTGACAGCACCGGCCAGTGGGGTCTGCTCAGCATCCACCCTGCCCTAACATTCGCGGGAGGATGCTTTGAGAGAAACAAGAAACTTCAGGCAGAATCAGAATAGTCATCACAGAAAGACCAGCACACCGAACTGTCAGGGGAGAAGAGAGTCCAATGTCTTTGTGTAGTAAAAGCAGATGAGTGAGCAACTGCGACCTTTCCGCACAGGAGCTCAGGTGCTCAGACTTACCTGCCAGCTGTGTCACCAGGCCACAGAAATGCCAGCAACGCAGCACACTGATGTAGGGAGGGCAAACCAAACACGACAACTTAAAAAAGTTCACATGCAATTAGTACACTGTCCTTGGTCTGTTAAGCTGTTTAATGAATGCATAAAAAGGCAGAGAAATATATAAAGCAAAAAGCTCATAATAAATCATGATACAACCACCACAGGCAATTACCATCAGATACATTACCATGATTTACAAATGTATCGCTTGTACAGAGGAGGTTGCCACATCACTGCCAGTACAGACATATCCCGTCTAATTAACTATCGTCTATTCATACAACAGCCACAACTGCAGCTCCTGAGACCACAGAAGGACACAGTGAGCAGCTGGCGACCGGGCCAGGGTAGCCTCCGATTAATAACTGATCAGGGTAATGAGACTTCGAGAGGAATGCCTATAAGAAATCTCAAAAGGTATTTGGGTGCAGAAACAAATGCACCCTCCATTTTTGGATTTTCTCTAGAAGAATCTCTGGCCAAATCTCTTATCCAATGGAGGCACTGGGTGGCCGGATCAGTTGCCACGCACGCTCATGATGAATGAGATTGAATTTGGTTCTGGGTGCACATTGTGCTCTGGGGAGGATGGACGCCCTGTGTGTTTCTGCCCTCCGTGCTGTCTACTGTATCCTTCGTGTGTCTCCAAATGGTACACGCCTTGTGGGATTACAGAACACAGCTACAGAATTAGGATCTCATGTTAACAATGAGGAATTAGGTTACTGTAGAACTAAAACATGTTTAATGAAATTAAAACGCAGTGGAAAAAAAGTCAGGCAGCAGAACATTCTGATTAATGTACAGGGCTGACTAGACCCCACAGCACTGGATGACAAACAGTTCTTCTCCTACACAGTCACAATTAGAGGCACGGAAGTCATACTGAATGCTGAATAGAAGAATGCTGAGAAGAGCAGGTTGATAAATGAAGGTTTTAATGTAAAACAGAAAAATAGACAAAATCATCAGTCAGAAGCTAGCTTTCAAAAAACTCCCTAAAAGTACACAGCACGGAGAAGTGGGGGACTGGGATGTCCTGGCTGCTTTCTGTTTTGGGAACCGTCCCAGTGGCACATCACCGTGTCCAGCTTAGGTGTTTTGTGAAATCTTACTTCCTCCACAGAAAAAGGAAGGAACAGTTTCCAAAGCGAATGTTTCCAGGCTCTGCCTCGTGACACTCAAGTGGCCTCAGATATGAGCACTGGCACAGGAGGGATGCTGGGGAGGTCACTTGGAGAGAAGCTGCCGGGCCAAGCACACACCAGTCTTGACCCTAAGCGCCCACCCATTCCTCATGTGACCCTGACATTCTGGGGAACTGGGAAACCTGTTCTTTCCTCTCACAACAAAGGAGCATGTTCTCTGTGAATGCACTTTTCATTTACGGCTCTCAAAAGAATATGCCTCCTCAAGGAATTTTTAATGTACTCTTCTTGAATGTCAGCTCCCAGCAACACCGGCGTGGGTGTTGTTAGGGCATTCCCGGGCTCGGGGGCGGCCGCTCCAACATGTGGTACCAGTGGCCACGTGCCCTCAAGGGGAGGGAGACAAACAGCCCCTTTTATAGGGTCATGGGGAGCTCCGTTCAGAGTCTGGCAGGAATCTGCCAGGAAACCTTGCTCTGGACGGGAAGCAGAAGAACTGTGTGCGGGGCAGGCTGCCGTGGTCCTGAGAGACAGGGCTCGGGCCTTCCACTCTCCCGTTTTCACACCTCTTCGGTCTATTGCAAGGACCTTCCTAGCATATAAAAACGGGGGCTCTCCTGATTTGTAAACAGAGCAACAAATAAAAATAAAAACAAAACCAAAAATTCCTCCATGGCAGCCCACACCAATGAATACCCCAGATTTTTAGGGCCATTGTGGGTTTGTAGCTGGGTGTCGAGAGTTCAGCTTTCATCTCCCGTGTTTACGACACTTTGTGATAAAACAGTTGAGTGGAACAAACGCACATCCCCACCGCGTGCTTTCCACCGGGACACCTCACAGGTTGCTGTATGATCACACGTGCAAATGTTATTTTTTTTTTGCCTTTGGCATCAAAGGGCAAGCCTGTTCATTAAAACATCTTCTATATTCAACACTCAATAGTGAAAAGAACTGACACTTCAAAATTCCTAAAGCAATTACGTGAAAATTATTTTTATTTTTTAAATTTTTGAAAGTGTTTTGATTTTTCTGGGTGCTTGAAAAGTGGGCAGCCCTGTTTTGCAAAGAGATGGACTATTTCTGAGACTAGAATGTTTTCTTTGAAAATATTGAAGAGTAGAAGAGATTTAAGACAATAAAGGCTGTAATCTCACCATAAAGGAAGAAAGACATCTATGTGTTTCAATAGCCTTTTGAGATAAAGTCACAATGATTGATATCAATGCTTTCACCATTTTATTTCAACTTAAACCATTATCACTGACATGAAGCTTGTTTTACAATACATACTATCCAGCGATTTCATCTTTTCTGTACAGTTTAAGTACTTTTTTTTTTTTTTTTCTGTACCTTGAAGTAAGCAGAATAGTTCAAGCTTTCAAAACTGGTGATGCTGTGTGTGTGAGGGGTGCTTAGCATAATAGCACACTTCACTGGGCAACCCGAACCATACCTATCTGGTGTGGTTTGATAGCTGGGCTTGCAAAAGTGCTTCCAGTTGAGATTAGCATTAGAAATAGGTTGGAACACCAACATTTCAGGATGAGGGAGGACTGCCACAAAGGAAAAGAAAATGTCTACAAATACTCTGAAAGAACTAGCCAGAATCTGAATTCCATGAGTGTCTAAGAGACACCAAATGTCATTGACAAATACGTCATGGCAAGCGTCACAACCTGAAATCTCAACGCAGACCAGACGGTAGAGAAGTTAACAGTTGCCTGAAACTTCCATGTGCTTTCATGCCCACAGGAAAGGTAAAACTGACATTTGTTTATCTTCAACAATTTCATGATCAATGAAGAATTTCAGTTGGAGACTAAAGCAAATTTTAGAAACTCCTTAACTCCAAGTTGCCCTGTGGTTTTTACGATTGCGTGTTATCAGAATGAGGCGTTGTGTTCCACACGTCATTCAAAAGCCTTTTACGCTCCCACAAGGCCTTCGGGCATTCCAGAATCAGCCCTGCGCACAGGCAGAAAAACAGCCGCATCTTACAGGTTGTGAGAGGACGCCCAGTACACTAGGGACTTTTTTGGGAAAAACTTCTCTCTCTCCAAAATTACACAACCACCAAACACTCTAAGCCTCACGTGAAATGCTGCATTTGCAATCCGAATGGCACTCAGGGACCAGTGCTTTGATGAACCAGCAGCAACACGTTCGCCACCGACAATCAACTGCAGAAGCCACTCCTAGACACTGTACCCCACGGCAGAGTTTTTTGTTTTTTTTTGTTTTTCTCCTTGTAATACATTTTTATCCACAGAACATTTGCTTTTAAATAAAGAAACCTCTAAGACTCTGTATGCAAATTAATGGAATCACAAGATAATAAAGCTTTGATTCAGAGACACTCATTTATCCCTCCACCCCTTCCACTTCTCACACCACAGAGAAAGTCTGCTCAAGGCGGATTTAAACTGAGGACTTTGTTCAAAAGTCTTCCTCAATCTTATGATTGCTGCAACATGAAGCCAGCAGCACTGACGCCTGGAAAAAACGAGCGTAACCCAGGGCTGAACCCCAGCGTGTGGGCCGCAGAGGCAAATCAGTCATAAAGTCCGCAAGCGCACACCCCCAGAGACCCCGAGAATGTGGCTCTCCTTCTGCAATGCCCATGTCCAGGCACCCTTGGACATCCAGAATTCAGCATGTCCTTACATTCCTGAGCCACACCCCGGCCGTCATCCCTTGTGAGGAAGAGAGGGGGTGAGTCAAATGAAAACGTCCTAAGCAGCCACTCAGGCCCACACTCTTGGGCTCATATGCATTCTCCAGCATGGAACGAGACCTTAGCCAGCAAGAGGCTACATGCCAGTTCTTCCTCTAATGGCTTAGTTCACCTACTGATTTCTCCTTTGCTTTTCCATTTAAACTAAAGCTCCTCTACTCCTCAGAGCTCACCTTGCCAGAGCCCCGCTTGGGCACACCCCTGTCACCGCCAAAGAAGCGCCCAATGGAGTCAAGGATGCCCGTGTCTCTGTGCCTTGGGAGGAAGCCATGCCTGGCATGGTCCATGGTACTTGCTGTGGCCAGGTACTTGGATCCGTGCCTCTGGGAGGGTCTCTTCTGTGACGCCATCACATCCAGGCTCTCGGAGGTGGCTGCACTGTCTTCTTGGATGGTCTGGAGCTCGTCGGACTCAGAGGGCCTGTCTTTGAAGGTGTTGTCCTCCCTCCCCGGGGCATCTCGGGAAAAGAGGCGGATCAAGTGGGGGCGGCTCCCTGGGTCAGCTGGGTGGGCATCCTGCCAGGCATTCTTCGGGTCCGCTGTGCGCTTGGAGTCAGTCACCGCTGTGTCCTGAGAGGAGGTCCCATTGTTCTGGTTCGCATCTGCCTCTCCTGCAAACAACAATGAGATATGAATACGGGCCTGTGCAAAGCTGAGCACCGGACAAAGCAGCTTTCTTTCAGGGGTCTTGACCTCGCTGTCTCCTATAAAACCCACAGAATATGTGCAGTCCTCATAAAGCCTTTGGCCTAGGATGGAGCTAACCTGGATGGAGCAGGCTTATTGCAGCTCTGTGTTTCAGAAGGTCCTGGGAATTCCTCGGTTATTCGAGATTTGGCACCCTGGGTAAAATGCACCAAGGCTTCCCGATGAAGTAGGAGCACGCAGAGCGGCCACATCAGCGTTTCTTCCTGGGTGCTGCCATGGCTGCTCCTGGAGAGCCCAGATGTGCAGGCACCTTCACGGGACACGGACTGTTTAAAAGGCCACTGGTGCATAAGTTAAATATGTAAGGATCATTTATTTCACAAAAGGTGTTTTTAGTTTTCTTGGCAGAAGCAAAACTTGCCACGTCTTTTTGCAATCCATGCATGAAAGAAGTGGGGCATTTAGAATTTTTTCAATCCCAGATTCCACAAGAGGCCTCTCACAATAGAGAACTGCTTATTCAGGACATTTTGACTTGGCTTCTCCTCTGGAAGCAGAAACAATTAGAAATCTGAAGTGGGATTGAGAAATTTCATGTTGTATACCAGCATCTCATAGCTTTCTCCAAAAAACACAGCATTTCTGACACAAATGACATTAAAGCCATTTTACTTTCAAGTTATAGTGTTAGGTTTAAATGAGTATCATTTACTTAGTTTCCTCTCCAAACTCGATTACTTATCTACAGAAAACAGGATTCACTCACATATTCCTGTAATACCAGTCAATACATCTATCCGTCCATTCATCCATCCATCCACATATCAGTTCATTTACCCATCCATCCATCTATTCATCCATCCATACACACCCATCCATCCATCCATCCATCCCCCATCCACTCATCCATCCATTCATCCATCCACCCACCCATCCATCTATCCACTCATGCATGCATCCATCCATCCATCCATCCACATATCAGTCCATTTATCCATCTATCCATCTATCCATCCATCCATACACACACCCACCTACCCATCCCTCCATTCATCCATCCCCCATCCACTCATCCATCCATTCATCCATCCACCCACCCCTCCATTTATCCATCCATCCATCATCAATCCATTTACCCATTTATCCATCCGTCCATATATCCACTCATCCATCCATTCACTCATCCATCCATCCATCCATCCATCCACTCATGCATTCATCCATCCACACATCAGTCCATTTACCCATTCATCCATCTATACGTATGTACATCCACCCATCCATCCACTCATCCATTCATCCACTCATCCATCTATCCCCTGTTCACTCATCCATCCACCTATCCATCCACTCATCCATCTATCCACCTATCCATCCATTCATCCACTCATCCATCCATCCATCCATCCATCCATCCATCCATCCATCCATCCATCCATCCATCCATCCATCCACTCATGCATCCATCCATTTACCTATCTGTTCACCCATGCATCCATCCATCCATTATTTGTGAGTATCAAATAGGTGTAATGTACTGTTCTAGATATCTGAGTTACAGTGATGAACAATATGTGGTCCTTGTCCTCGTGAAACCTACATTCTAGTGGGGAAAGCAGGTGAACATGTATGTTATGGATTGAATAGTATCCCTCCAAATGATACATCCATGTCCTAACCTCTGTACCTGTGAATGTGACCTTATTTGGAAATAGGATCTTTGCAGATGGAATCAAGTGAAGAGGAGGTCATTCTGCAGTGGGGTGGGCCCTACTCCCATCACTGGTGTCCTTATAAGAAGAGAGCAGTTTGGACACAGGCACAGACACCCAGGGAAGAGGTGTGAAGACGGAGGCGGAGCGTGGCGGGGTGCTTCTACGAGCCGCAGAACACCAAGCACCTCTGGCACCACCAGGAGTAAGAGACACGGCGCAAATTCTCCTGTAGAGCCTTCAGGGGCAGCAGGGCTCTGCAGACATCTCAGCTTGAGAGTTCCGGCCTTCACAATGATCACAGAAGAATTCCTGTTGTTTTAAGCTCCCAGCATGTGGTAATTTGTCTGGGCAGCCCCAGGAGACTCATGCAATGGGCAACTTCACATCAGGCAAGAGAACAGGAAAGCAGAGAGGGCTGGGGTCAGCAGGAAGGTCCTTGTGGACGTGACATCTGGACACGATGAGAGTCTGGGCCCTGTGAGGACTTGGGGAAGTTGGGGAGGATGCTTCTGGCAGAGGGGAGGGCAGGTCCCCCTGGAAACCTGCGAGGAATCGGCTTAGAGGTGGCAGAAGCAGCAGGAGAGTGGCCATGCTGGTCCTGGGTCTGGGAGGACAGCCGGGCTGAGAATGTCCTGGGCCAGGCAGTAACCTGGGGGGCAGGAGGGCTGTGCAGGGAACTGACCATCTGTGTGCAGCAGCAGGGATATCACAGCCTTGATGGCTGTGAACAGACGGTGGAAAAGGCAGAGCAGGCAGCTATGTGGCAAGAAGACAGGGCTTGGTTTGGGAAGCAGCAGGGCCTGGGGAGGGAAGATTCTGGTGGACGGCCTCTGTGGAGGGATATGACTGAGATGGTAGGACCCAGATGCTGGGGGCACCTTGGCTTCCATCCTGAGCAGTCGGGAGAGGGACATGGACTGGGAGTCTGGCTGGGACACTAAGGAAAGGAAGGTCTCTGTCCTGGGGTGGGGGAGTGGGGAGAGTGGCTGCGGTGGCCTGGCTGGGGAAGGTGTAGACAGGGAACCAGTGAACAGCTGAGAATGCATGCTGCCAAGTGACCAAGAGTGAGCAGTGGATAGATCTTCTTCTAGGTCCGTTTCCACAAAGAACTTCTTTTAATAACTGCCCTGGGGTCCCCGTGACCCCTCCAGTTTCCCTGACTTGCTAGGAGAGCTCCCGGGACTTAGGATATGATCCTGTCACTGCTATGACTCATTGCAATGAGAGGTGCGTGGTGAAGTCCAGGAACCCCTCCTCAAAGAGTCACATGGGACGCTGAATTTCCCAGCACACGCCGTGACCCGTGTGAAATGCTCACCTGCCGTGACCCCACGCATGAAATGCTGTCTGTTAGGGAGGCTTGTTCGAGACCCTTCCCCAGGGCTTTACTAGGGGCTGGTCTCATAGGCTGCCTCGCTTGGTGCCACCAAGATTCCAGGCTCCAGAGGAAAGAGGCCGTTCCGCACAGACCGTGCGGTGCTCACAGCCGTTCAGGCACAGCAAACCGCCCTCCTGGTTAGGGCATGGTGGGTGGGAGCACTCTGGAAACCCGCGTTCCCAGACCACACCCCGGGACCTCGCTCGCCACAGGCCTGCCTAAGAGTGGACGGTCCCAGACCTCCGGTGTGGACTCTTTTCTGCACAATTACTAAGAGGCGGGAAAGTCATAAACACGTTGGTGAGGAAAAGATGTTTCTCACGTGGTTTGGTTCACACTAAAAATACTTTGAGGGCATTTCCTCACGTGGATTGAGAAGATACTCAACCTGGGAGATGTTAGGTTGTTAAACTAAATATCTGGAAGAGTGCTGTCCCCTGAGACAGTGTCCTCCACCCTCCACTCCGTACAGCGTCGGTATTGGCAGCTCTGCAGATGGAGCCGGAGGAGCGGCCTCTCGGGGGAAGATCCCACCTCTCTCAGTGGCAGTCTCAGGGACAGTGGGGCAGACGCATTTCCCACCCGAGTTACGTTCGTACTCGGTAAGTTTAGGTGACCCCCCGCTCCTGTGCACATGCACCAATGTGTACACACACACACACACACACACACACAAACAGGCAGAGCACCATCAGAATCGGAACCCAGGTTCAGCAATTCTTGTAGAAACTTTAAATAAAAATGTAATTGCCTTTTGCATTAATAGCACTATTGACTAAGCCAGATGACAGCCTACTAGCCTCCCAGGTGGCTGAGCTTGGGCGATGCTGTAGATAAAACAGTACCTGTGAAGATGCACCTTCTACTTTTTTTTTTTTTTTTGAGACAGAGTCTTGCTCTGTCGCCCAGGCTGGAGTGCAGTGGCGCGATCTCCACTCACTGCAACCTTCGCTGCCTCCCAGGTTAACGCCATTCTCCTGCCTCAGCCTCCCTAGAAGCTGGGACTACAGGTGCCCACCACCACACCCAGCTAATTTTTCTTTGTATTTTCAGTAGAGACGGGGTTTCACCGTGTTCGCCAGGATGGTCTCGATCTCCTGATCTCGTGATCCACCCTCCTCGGCCTCCCAAAGTGCTGGAATAACAGGCGTGAGCCACCGTGCCCGGCCACTTTTTTTTTTTTTTTGAGATGGAGTCTCACTCTGTCGCCCAGGTTGGAGTGGGATGGCACGATCTCGGCTCACTGCAACCTCCGCCTCCTGGGTTCAAGCCATTCTCCTGCCTCAGCCTCCCAAGTAGCTGGGATTACAGGCACCTGCCACTATGCCCAGCTAATTTTTTGTATTTTTAGTAGAGACGGGGTTTCACTATCTTGGCCAGGCTGGTCTCAAACTCCTGACCTTGTGATCCGCCCGCCTCGGCCTCCCAAAATGCTGGACGACAGGTATGAGCCACTGTGCCCAGCCTCTACTTTTAAGCCATCGTGAGCACTTGGACTCCAATGTAGCTCCCTCCTTTATTTTCCGTGTATTTCCCAGAGTCTCTGCCTAACTGCAGTGGGCGGCCTTTTTTGAATCTGTCTGAGAACGCACCGTGACACAGGCCCCTTCAGCACTGCGGTCTCACCTGGGGGTGCGAGGAGGGGAGGGCACCAGTTCTGGGGGGGTGGCATGGGAGGAGTGAGGCAGGGTTGCTTTGCTTCTGCTACTTATATTCGTGGAAGTTTGCACACTTACAACTCTCACTCATTGGAAAAAGGATTCCAGTGCTTCTGATTTTTTTTAAATGAAAATCGCCTGGGTCAAGAAACTGCCCTGTAAACAAAACGTATCATGCAGTCCACGTAAGACCTGGTTCCAAGGCAGGTTAACCTGCTCTCACATACATTATAGATGTTTTGCTAACAACAAAGTGTAAGGCCAGCAGTTGGAACCCGGGGTCGCGGTGGTCTCGTCGGTGCACTCAAGGGAGTGCATACAGCCACCAGTGTGTCTGTGCTGGCTGAGCCC
The DNA here is from genome assembly GCF_003255815.1 of Theropithecus gelada. NCBI lineage: Eukaryota > Metazoa > Chordata > Mammalia > Primates > Cercopithecidae > Theropithecus > Theropithecus gelada. Next base: position 69,756,845 of record NC_037686.1, read on the forward strand.
TATGCCTGAAACATAGGTCACCTGCTCCAGGACAAGTGCAGAAAAGGCAGGACCAGGTGGGGCGGTAGACTTTGGTGGCACCGTTCTTCCAGGACCACTGATGACATTCAACTATGTAAGAACACTAAGTTTTATAACATATTATTAAATACCTCGTTGCATTGTAGTGTTTGAAAAAGCAACATGAAGAATACCCTGGTCAGTACAAAGCTGTAGTTTTTGCAGGGATGCAATGCTTATTTATAGGTTGCAAGAACAACGAAATAATTCGTCTGATTTTATAGCTCTGCTTTATATTCTCTAGCTAATATAAATTAATGCAAATGTGAAAGGAAAACAATAGCTATATTGTGCATAATTAAACGCATTAACAAAACACAAGAACATCTGAATACTAATATTTTTACAACAGTTGGGCTTTGTGTCCCTGAATGCAGTTATTTGTGAGGCACAGAGAAGGGCATTTTTGTCCCCAAAGTAGCTTCTCCCAACACATAAGAAGTATGCGAAGAAGTCTAAATCTACGGGTGTGCAGCATTTTTGGTAGGAGCAAGTGCAGTTTAGTCCGTTAATGCTGCCTTCGGTCAGACGAAATCCCAACGCAGACTTTTAAATTTGGGTATTTACAGAACAGAGCATTTATTACACAATTAGTGAAACATGTAGATCTACATTTTCCAAAATACATACTTATAATATTTTCTGTAGTATTAATCAAGTTCTGCAATGGCAGGAAAACTGGCTTCAACTTCAACCCCACACCTTGATCTTATTGCTAGAACAACGCTGGCCTTTAGAAGGTGGTGATATTCAAATCACAGACCATGTGTGAGCAACAGCAGGGGTATCACGTATCTCCGAGCGGTTTCTGAGGCACAGAAATGCGCAGCAGGACGCAGCTGCGATATTTGGGGGATAGTGTTTACTATCTAAAGAAACTCAGGCGTCACGACCTGAGGACGCTCATCCTCCACTCAGGTGGTGTTAATGAAAGGCCACGTGGCCTCATTTTGACAGTGTGACTGGCTGCTTCCAGCGGCCCATCCCCAGCACACAAGTGTTGCCAGGTCCTGCCACTCCTTCCTTTGGACTATTTCTTATGTGACCACAACCCCCCTTTCCTTTGCTTGCTGCCGCTTTCTACTGGGGCTCCCACTGCGACATCGTGGCTAATTCCCTCCTCTCCAGGCTCCTTTCATGGTTCCACTGCCTGCACAACCACTGGAACCATCCGTAAAGGGCTTTGCAACACAAGGCCCCTAACTCATGTGCCTGCACGGACTCCTCATTCTACGAGCTCCAAGGACACACTCCTCTCTCTGCCCATGGGTTCCCTTGTTCTCCTCCGGGGCACCATGTGCATTGCTGCAGGCCCTTGATCTCTGTGGTCTCAAAAATGGCCATGCTGCTGCCTCTGCCTCCAGGTCCCCACCCTGGGGAGGCTGACCCTCAGAGGCCCAGACACCCTTCTCCGAGTGCGTCTTACCCTCCAGCACCACAGAGTCACTCCTTAGTTCTCTTCTAATCGCCTCATATTTGCTTTGTTCTCTCTAGTCAAGCGACCTCCTCTCCAAGGACCAGGGACCAGGCTCTATTTATTCTCTAACATCTCTGGGATGCTGCGGGGCCTCCATAGATGTCCAACAAGCATTGAATGTTTGCTAACAGAAGATGCTGATATTCTCTGGAGTATACTCCAAAAGGAAAGACACCAAATTCCCCACTCTTCTTTGCTAGAAAAACTTGGATATTAGCATGATAGCTGTTAAGCTGTTTTTTATACACTTGTTTTTAGGTCAGCCTCTACACCCATGGTCTCAAGCAAGCTCGTCCAACCTGTGGCCCACAGGCTGCATGCAGCCCAGGATGCCCTTGAACGCAGCCCAACACAAATTCGTAAACTTTCTTAAAGCATTATGAGTTATTTTGTGACTTTCTTTTCTTTTTAGCTCATCAACTATTACTAGTGTATTTTATGTGTAACCCAAGACAATTCTTCTAATGTGGCCCAGAGAAGCCAAGAGATGGGACACCCCTGGTCTAAAGAATTCTGTTCAGAAATTAATTTCAGTAGGAAAATTTCACTCTCTCTGCTTCTGCAGAGAGTTTTCTAATACGGTAAATAAAACCATTTAGTGTGGCTCTGAAGTTCCGGAATAAAGAATTAAACTTTTTAGCTCTATCATTTCCTAAAGTCCAAACCCTAATTTATGTATTTGGAGGCATTGCTCGGACGAAACATGGATGCTGAGTGGGACCGCCCTCGACAAGCCCCAGGCCCACGTGCTCTGCGGCTTCCTTGGAGCAAACCGAAGCATGTGGGCGGCGGAGACCCAGCGTCGTGGCAGCGCCCGGCCTGCAATCGCCAGGGTGGGGCTGAGGCCAGGGCCGGAGGTCTGTGCAGAACCACAGGGAAGGACCTTGGAGGCTGACCTCAGTCCCTCCACTGAACAGCTGATGTGCTCCAGCCAGTCACTGAGCCCAGTTGTGCCTCCGTGTCTGTGCTCATGAGATGGGAGCATTCACTTCTATTCTTATCTTAAATATCTCCAGACTCCTTTCGGCAGCAGCACACTGTGACCTGGGTGACATGTTCTCCCCATGCCACCCTCCCACAAACGCTGCCTTCCACCCGCAGCACCCACAGAGAGCGGCAGAGAGGGCGTTCCAGAGCGGACTGCAGGCGTTTTGGGAGGTGCATGTGTGCATTCTCGTAACTCTCAGAGGCGGGTGGTTTTAGTGGCCCATTTATTCACACCAGAAACTGAGGCTCAGCAAAGTTAAGCTGGGATTGATGGAGGAGCTGCCGTTCACTCCTGCCTAAACTCCCTCCGTATGTTCTAGAAACGCAGGCGATCCCCTACCTCTGGCTGTCTGACACCAGCCCTTCTCCAGCCCAAACGGGCTTTCACTGCAGCCAGGCTTTTCCTGTCAGGCTAAGATTGAACTGCAGGTAATCGATGGCTGACACATCCGTGACTAGCAGCCGCCTCACGGAGGGCTGACCAGGAGACACCCAGAGGCTTTCTGATCTGTGCTGAGCCAAGAGCTGAGCCAGGGCCCCCGTCTGCAGCCACAGGGACCTCGGGTGCACTCAGCGGTCTCGGTGCACCATGGCCACCTGGACGTCGATACGTTAATGACTGTTGAACATGAACAGAAGCCGAGTCCCAGACTCCAGGACATTCAACACCCATCCAACAGTCTGTCCAAGAATTACCCTGCAACAGTGTGAAGCTCAGCATGCAACAGCTCCAGGCGTTTAGGAAACTGTTCCACTCTCATCCTGCTCTAATCAGAACATGGCAGGAATCAGATATCCACACCTGACTGTGTCCAACAGAATGGTGATGACAGAGTGGACACTGTCCTCTATTGAAATACTGTTTTTTTTAACCTAGAGCATATTTCTCGTGCTCTATTCCCCTGCATCTGTGGAAATCACATTGCACAAGTAACTTCCATCAAAACCAGCATGTGTGAGAGACAAACATCGGGGCTCCCAGGCACACCCCACACCCTGAGTAAACCGGGACGCGCAGGCTGGGGCTCCGCTGCTGCCTTTCTGGCACAGGCAGAGGAGCAGGGGGCAGCGGGCGACTCACTCTCCGAAAAACCGCCCTTCTCCCAATCCCCTGCGGCACCGTCAGTGCAGGCATTCGTCTGGCTCGCTGAGCTCCCAGCGTGTGCCATGGAACCTGCTGAACTGCGGAGCCTGGGATGAGGCTGAGCCTCTTGCTTTTCCTGTGTCGAGTTTGGTCTCGACCACCCTGCTTGAATCTTTGTGCTTCCAATGCTCTGGTCCGGGGTCCCTGCCGCCTCGTTTCAGGAACGGTGCCTGCAGGCCGCTGTCTGTGCCTGAACTCAGTGCTTTTCACCCTGGCTTGACCCCCGGAGGACGGCTGTCAGCTGCAAGGAGAGGCTCGCTGGTGATACTTTCTGTGTTTGCAACTTTGTTCTAAAGCCAGGGGTTTTCAGGCCAACAGGAATGCATTTAGTTAGTAATCCAGAGCATGCCATAGTAAAACATAACAAATAAAGTCAGAATAAAACGTAACTCAGAAATCCCCTTCTCCGCGAAGGCAATCACACCACTCACTTTAACTACAACACGGCGAACTTCTGTGGATGAGATGATACTGTCCTTCTTTTCACTACAATTAATTTAATGTTGTCCCCTATTATTAGAGATCTCAAAACATTAGACCTAAGGGATCATCCAAATATAATTTCACTAGGGAAGCTTAATAAAATGTCATATTCATGGCCAAGCAGATCTAAATGAGACAGAAGGCAACGAAAATTACCACCCCTCAGGTAACTTGAGGGTTTCCCAACAATAAGCTCTAAGACCCGCAGCAGAGGCTTTGCCTGCAGTGAGTCACCACTGTGGGCTTATTTTATGTATTTGCGTCGTTCCCATCTAAAATGGGGATTCCCAGGCTTCATGGGCTGGTAAAATAGGAAAAGTTAGGGATGAAAATGATGGGCCTTTGTATCGCCACCTCAAAACTTCCAAGCTTTTATTTTGCCAGCTAAGACATTTTTTAAAAAGCAGACAACGACCATGTACTGGGAATATAATTTCACAAAAGAAAGAATTTTGGAATCAATAGAATGGGAACAGCCTCTCCTCAGGAGGAAAGGCTATGGAACACACTTAGCTTCATAAAAGTGACATTGTAGGGTTGCTTTTCGATCTGCTGCAAAGACCCTGTATCTGCCCACACACGCCTGCCCGCACATGCCTGCCGAGGCCCACCGAGCAGAGGCTGCGACGTCCAGCCCAGCGGGCGTCCCGCTGGGCAGGGGCAGGGCCAGGGAAAGTGTTAGGGAGCCCCAGGTCTCCGACAGATATGACATTCAGACGCAGCTCCCTGCCCTCTGCACACATTCCAGACCCCACAAGCCCCTTGCATACACACAGAGCTCACAACTCTCATTTTGCTGCAGACCACTAAAAAATTCCCCATGGGGAAGCTTTTGGTAACCACTTTTCTGTGTATTTTCAACATGATGTCCACTAGATATTTTGACAGAAAAAAATTATTTATTTATTATTTATTTATTTATTTATTTAGAGATGGGGTCTTGCTCTGTTGCCCATGATGGAGTGCAGTGGCTTGATAATAGCTGACTGCAGCCTCAACTTTCTGGGCTTCAGTGATCCTCCCACCTCAGCCTCCCAAGGAGCTGGGACTACAGGTACATGCGACCATCCCAGCCAATTTTTAATTTTTTTTTTTGTAAAGACAAGGTCTTGCTATGTTGCTCAGGCTTGTCTCAAACTTCCAGCCTCAAGCCATCCTCCTGCCTTGGCTTCCCAAGTAGATGGCATGAGCCACTGCCCCAACTAATTTTTTTAACTTTTTGTAGAGATGGGGTCTTGCTATATGTTTCCCAGACTTGTCTCAAACTCCAGGTCACAAGCAATCCTTCTGCCTTAGCCTCCCAAAGTGCTGGGATTACAGGAGTAAGCCACTGTGCCCGTCCCTGATTTATTTCAGAGATCAATATAATAATAGACTCACCTGTTCTCCACATTTTTACCTTGGCTTTAAAAGTAATATTTTTTGGTAGCATATTTAGTTAGGTTTAAAGCCTAGAGTACACTTCTGGTTAGTTTTGAGTGTTTTAAGATCTCATAAAATGACCATACACACACACACACACACACACACACACGTCACCACTGACCTGATTTGACAGATCTGTCCTCTACCACAAGGAAATTTAGCCCAGGGACTAGGAATTTTCCTGGCTCGAAAATCCAGGTTTCCAGCTTACGGTCCACAGACATCCTTCTTGTAGGTTTGACCCCCACAGGAAACCCAGACACAGTCTTAGGGGTCTCATAGGGCCCCCCTCCCAGGCCACCAAAATGCACTTCCAGATGATCTTTTTAGGGCCTAGAGTCCACACGATTGCCTAAGGAAATTTTGGGGATCCATAACATTAAAATACAAGCAACTAGAAATGAGAGTCCCCAGAGGCTCAGGCAATGGTTAGGAGGCTGGGAATGGCTCCTGGAAACATTACTGCTTCTTCCTTTATTTTCCATTATTGGCCATCTAGCTATAAGGCCACACAGTATCCGAGGCAGAAAGTACTGGCAGGAGACCCAAGAGCCCATGGTACTATTCACACAGTGACTCTGCGTGGAAAGAGCTCTGAACAGGGAAGCCACTTTTGAGGGCTGACGAGGCCTCCACACGGGGACGGGAAGGGATGGGATGCTTTGGGTACTTTTGTCTTAAATGCACAATGGCAGAATTCACTGGAGCAGGACGGCCCTGTGGTTCCGGTACACGGAACAATTTTCTCTGACAGCGATTTGTAATCTGGTTTTCTAGCCCACAGTCGCTTTAGGAAGTATTTTCCAAAAATAAATCTGTACATCCAAATACACCAAAATGTGTTATTTCCCACAATTGTTCAAATTAATCCTTAGCTGCTAACTGAAAACAGCAGCACGGAACAGGTCAAGGAAACTATTATTGTGGAATTCACACAATGGAAAAATGTTTAATTATTTGGTTTGTGATTTGGTGTTTTTAAAGTCACGCTTTTTAAACATATACATTTCTCCCATACCCTTTTATGAGACGGTATCTTCAAGGCAACTGAGGCTACCGGGGCCACTGTGCGATCTAGATTCCCGTAACTGACCCTATTTCAGACCTTCTCTTATGGGGCCCAGTCATCACAGCAAAATAGGAGTCTACACACCCAAGTTCAAGTTCAAGCCCTTCAGAGGGGCAACCTGGTATCTGTGGAAGAGGGGATTCTGAAGTCACAACACCATTCTTTATGGTCAAGAAACTCTAAAGCTATATAGACACAGTTTTAGAGAAATAAAGAAAAGTTATCCAGTTCTTCAGCCATTGCCAAAAAAATAAATCCTATTTTCAGAAAATCAAAAGAAGGTGATATTTTTTCCTCTAGCCCAGGAAAAACCATATAAAAACTCCACACTAAACTGAAGTAAGATAATACAGCTTTCCTCAAGTGGCCTTTCTAAATTTCAATTCTCAATTTGCTTCTAATGGTGGGAAGATGTTTTGGACTTGTTACAATTAATGGTGGGAAGATGTTTTGGACTTGTTATAATTGGCTTTTTACCTAAAGCAGTTTGGCAGATGCCAGACAGACCCCCGAGGCTGTGAGCACGCCAGCCCTCCTGCCCATCCTCTCACACTCCCTGTGGGCCACCGCCTGCCCTGCCAGCCTCTGCTCAGAGCCTCCGCCCTCGCCTGCAGAAACCTCCAATTCCCCCACAAGCGCAGATTTCAGGAACACGTAAAGAAAGCTAAGAAAAAGAAGGCAGGGAGTATCCCGTTTGTTTAGACCTGCAGCTGGTCAGGTTCTCATTTTTGTGGATGTTTTGAAGCCGGTAATTCACTATCTGGACAGTTTCCAGGGTACTGTTCCGTACGTGAGCTCCTAAATGTCCTTAACGCTGGGTGTGCTGGCATATCTGATAGAAGAACATCTTTTTGTGTTTTACATGCTAAGCTGCAGAAGAAACAATGCACCAGGGCCTATTTGCAGACCATCAGCCTCTTGGCATGATGGGGGCATTGACCGTGCAGCTCTGTTGCCTCTGACAGGTTCCTGGTCAGTGCTTCTCCATTTGGCTACCTTGGACAGGCTGTACACTGGCTGCAGAGTGGGCCGCAGGTGACCTCTCTCATGGATGGCGAGAGGCTTGCAGGCTGTGCCCAGTGGGAACCAGTGCTTGTGTGGAGCTCTCGGCTCCAGCTCCTGTCCAGCAGACAGATGGTCTGCTCCCTGCCCATGAAGAGTTGGACAGAAACTTTGAGCGATGGCAACGGCAACATGTGTGTTTTCTGCGGGTGGAGGTGAGGAGAGCTCGGGGCTAGAGGTGCAGGACTGAGCTTTAAGCTTTGGCCCCTTGTCCCACTGGAGAAGGCGCCGGGGGTACCCAGGGCCTCCACTCTCCCGGCCCCTCTCAAGGAGGCCAAGCCCTGCAGAGAGCCGTGGAATCTGGAAGTGTGGGCCAGGGCCGAAGAGGACCCTCCTTGTTTGTGGAATACTTGTGTCACGGCATGCTGTGCTCGGGGCCACCAGCGAGGGCAAAGGAAACAAAAAGGGCCATGGTGTGGCCCGTGGATTTGCTATGGCAGAAATTCTGCATCTATGAGAGGCATGTGGCCGCCTGCCAGGCTACCCGCAGAGATTTCTTGAAAACTTTCCCACAAACGAGGCTCATCAACCCACCCAGCTCACACCAATGCCTCCTTTGTGTGCCCAGAACATATGGTTTTTATTTGCTCCACATAGCTCACCCTGGAGCCTCCCACGGCAGGGAAGGGGCCACAGGAGAGGCAGCCGTGTGCTAGGGGAGCCTCGGGAGGGTGGGGACGGGGTCACTGAGGCGCGGCCACGCACTGGCCAGTCACCCCTGTGAGGCTGCACACACTGAGCTCAGGTTTCTTCCTCCAATGCGGCGAGAGTCCATATGCCCAGTTTCCCTAACACGGTTGGTGTAGAGATAAGAGATCCTTAAATAGCCCAATATTCATGTAGGTTTGGTTGGGCTGTGCAGCCTCTGGTGAATTTCACAGTGACTTGAACCTACACTGGACAGACCCAGAGCAGTCATATGAAAGTGGCGTCACAGGCAGTGCTAGCAATTGCTTCTCAGTGGGGAGCAAATAACTTAAAAAATTATTCCTAGCTCTTGGCCAATCTGACATAGTGGCAGCTCAAAATACACTAGTTGAATTGAGTTGAATTTGGATTTTTAGAAAGGTCTGGAGGCAAACAAGGCTGACTTTGTTTAATTTTTTATTTTTAGAGGCCAAGTCTCACCCTGTGACCCAGGCTGGAGTGCAGAGGCAGGATCTGGGCTCACTGTAGCCACCACCTCCCAGGTTCAAGTGATTCTCCTGCCTCAGCCTCCTGAGTAGCTAGGATTACAGGCATGCGCCACCACGTCCAGATAATTTTTATACTTCTAGTAGAGATGGGCTTTTTGACATATTGGCCAGGTTGGTTTTGAACTCCTGGGCTCAAGTGATCTGCCTGCCTTGGCTTCCCAAAGTGCTGGGATTATGGGTGTGAACCACTACACCCAGCCAAACATGGCTGACTTTGATTCTTCCATCACCTACTATGTGACCTTGAGCACATAATTTAATCTCTTTAAGGCTTGGTTGCCTCATTTACAAAACTGATGTAACAGCTGGAGCTCCCCGTGCATTGCTCTGATGAGTGCTTGCAGTGCATGTCATAAAATGTCCTTGGTTCTGGTGCACAATTAGGGCTTTTGCTGTTGTTCCTATCAAAATGTTTCTAAAACTACTCTGCAAACACCTTGTGCACGGGAGTAAGGCCCTATACAGTTTTCATCCTTCCACCCATCTCCCATCCATCATTTACCCATCCATATATCCATCCATCCATCCATCCATCCATCCATCCATCCATCCACTCACCCATCTACCAGTCCACTCATCCATTCATCCACCTGTCTACCCATGTATCTACTCATCCATCCATATATCAATTTCTTTCCATATATCAATTTATCTATCTATCCACCCATCCATTCACCCAGCATCTGCCCATCTGTCTATCAACCTATCCATCAAACCATCCACACATCCACCCACCCACCCACCCACCCATCCACCCACCCATCCACATATCCATTTATCCATCCATCCATCCATCCATCCATCCATCCATCCATCCATCCATCCATCCATTCACTCACCCATCTACCAGTCCACTCATCCATTCATCCACCTGTCTACCCATGTATCTACTCATCCATCCATATATCAATTTTTTTCCATATATCAATTTATCCATCTATCCACCCATCCATTCACCCAGCATCTGCCCATCTGTCTATCAACCTATCCATCAATCTATTCACATATCCATCCATCCATCCATCCATCCACCCACCCACCCATCCACATATCCATTTATCCATCTATCCATCCACACATCCATCCATCCATCCATCCACCCATCCACCCATCCATCCACACATCCACCCACATATCCATCCATCCATCCATCCACCCACCCACCCACCCACCCACCCATCCACACATCCACCCAGATATCCATTTATCCATCCATCCATCCATCCATCCATCCATCCACATATCCATTTATCCATCCATCCACACATCCACCCATCTGATACTCACATAGTGCCTTGAGTTAGGCACAGTTCTAAGGATGCTCCCACTAATCCTCACCCTGACAGAGTCCCGCTCCCCACTGCACCCCTCATCCGCAGCGTGGTGGAGCCTGTCTATGATGAAGTGTCTCTTGTGATTGTTACCTAATGGGACAAAAGAAAAAAAAAGACTATCTGGGGCCCTCAGACCTAATCACAGGAGCCTTTAGGCAGGGTTTTCTCCACTGGTGGCAGAAATGGAGGTCAGAGAGATTCTAGGCTGAGAAGGATCTGAAGCACCAGGGCTGCCTTGAAGACAGAGGGGACCGTGTGCATGTCCAGGGAGTGGCCCCTGAGAGCTGATAGTGACTCCTGCCACCACTAGCAAGGATGGGGAAGTGGGTCCATTCTGCAGTCCACAGAGCTGAATTCTGCTGGCAACCTGGGTGAGCTGGGGAGTGGGTTCCCTCCCAGAGCCTCTAAGAAGAGCCCGGCCACTGACTCCTTAATGCTAGGCCTGGGGACCCGGAGTGCAGACTCCAGTTGAGCCTGACCCAGAGACCCAGAGTGCAGACCCCAGAGTGCGGACCCCAGAGTGCAGACCCCAGAGTGCAGACCCCAGTTGAGCCTGCCCTGACTTTTGATCTACAAAACTGCGAGCTCATAAACCTGTTTCAAGCTGCAAAATATGTGGTGATTTGTTACACAGCAATAGAAAAACAGATGCGTGCCTCCCACAGCCTCCCACTGCCTCTGGGAGCCAGGGCTGTAGGTACACAGGTGGACAGAACAGTCCTTGCCTTCATTTTGCTTGTGGATTACAAGATGGAAATTAATAAAATCCGGTGGCATGTTTTATGCCCTCCCTGCTCGCTCCTTCGGAGACTCTCTTGCTTTGCGACCATTGGCTCGCCCATCTGGTCCAGCCCTTACCTCTCCTTGGTGGGCTCCTGGGACTTCAGTTTCGGTGGGAAGTGTCCTCTTTGTACCATTTGCTCCAGGCCCCTGTGCACCATTATCTCAGGCCTCTTTATTAGCTTTTCTCAAACTATGCTTCCTGAAGTCCGGATGTGCTGCATGACGTCAAAAGCCGGTCTTTGAAAAAGCACTGCTCCGTCCTTAAACTGCTGGGAAAATACTTCTGTATTTCAAGACTCCTCAGGGGCTTCAATGTGCGGAGCCGGAGGACGCAGCATGCCCCAGGTTTACCTTCCGTGGAAGCATAGCTCCCCGGGCACCTGGTAGCCCTCTGAGAACAGGCTCTGTGGCACAGGCTGTGTGATGCTGCTAAAACTTTGCCCAGGTTTCCTTTGCTTCTCCGGGTGGCTGCTCCTTACGCATTCTGTACTCATACTCATTCTAAGTTGGTTATCAACCTATGGCCTTCACAGTAACTGGGGCCCACCGGTGTCCCGGGACGTACACACTGCATTCTAAGTGTCTCTTTGCCCACATATCACCACTGTACGCCCTTTGGAATAGTTTTTCTCTGGGGTTGGAATGTTGTGTGCATAGTAGATGCCCACTAAATATTTCTGAGTAAAGAAGACTGTTAAATTTCACGAATCTGTCCTGTTTTTCTCTTTCTCAGTTCAAAATGTGCTTCGGTCAATAATATGAACCATCCGTTCACGTCTCCATTAGGAATCAGAGCTTGGCTGAGGAAGGCCAGTGCTCTCCCAGTGCTAAGATGAGAAAATGTGTATCACTCATGCCGAGATGTCTGTGGACTGTCTTGACAGCAATAAGACTGTCTCTGCAGACAACGCGAATGCAATGCACTGTCTCTGCAGACAACGCGAATGCAATGCCGTGACACCACAGGTCACACTGCAGGTGAGGGGGACCATGAGGCTGACTTGTTTCCATACAAATTAAATACACTGGAGCTAAGTCTATAATCATACGTTTCTGAGAAAAAATACTTTACAGAAAGCAAATGGTCATCATATTGAGGGAGGACCTTTCAGAATAAACACATGACCGGGAAAGACTCTCCTGTGAACATTACTGCTGAAGAAGTCTTTCAAACTCAATGGACTTGAAAGCTTTTTTGGGTAAGAAAACACCCCCTAAAATCATTCTACTGATTGAGAACTTACTAGGACAGGCTCCTAGGAAACACAGAGGCATTTTTCTCATAGAGTAAATAGAACCGTCAGTTCTTGGGTCAAATTGGAGGAGAAGAGAAAGGAAGAGGAGATGTGACTCATGTCACTGGTCACATTTTGGAGACTGAGCTGAGCAAGTGCTGGTCACACTTTGGAGGACTGAGATGAGCAAGTGCTGGTCACACTTTGGAGGACTGAGCTGAGCAAGTGCTGGTCACACTTTGGAGGACTGAGCTGAGCAAGTGCTGGTCACACTTTGGAGGACTGAGCTGAGCAAGCGGCCAGATTTTACCCCCCAGTGAGGTCGGGAATATGTCCAGGTTTGGGGACAGAGACTGGCCAGAGCCACAGAGAGGCGGCTGGAGGGGCTGTTTTTAGGGCATTCTCAGCATTGCCAGCAGCTCTCCTCTTGAGGGTCACGGAGCAGGATCTGGGGGCTGATTCTGGAGGGCTGTTCAGGGAAGGCGGCAGAAGTGAATCAAGAGTGGAGAGTTCAGCTTCCAAGCTAATCAGTTTGTGGCTGAGCAGGTGATTCGAAGCTTAGTATTTTACTGGCCTTCACCTTTTCCCTTCCATCCTCTGGCTTGCAGGATGAGAGAAGGAGGGAGCACACTCAGCCTCTCTGATGAAGCTGCTCTGTGCAGCCGAGGCGCCTGGAGTACATCGCTGCTGAGTGACAGCAGGACGGTACCAAGTGCTGGTGACAGAGACGTGGCCACACGCAGAAAGCAGGCGACGGGCCTCCGAACAGGCCTCCTGAGGTCTGCAGCGTGTTCACCAATTATACAGAAATAATCATTTTGAAATAAATCACACTGCTGCCTTTGCAGGTTATTTCCATGCAAATGCAGAGCCACAGTAGGGAATGAAAGATAAGGTAATCGATATTAAAATCCAACCAAGACAGCAAATCAAATGCTCAAAAGGGTTCTTGTAAATAATGACTTCAGTCAGTTCCAGGACCCATGATTTAACAGCCAGCGACTACTAAGATAGAAGACTTCTCCATGAACCTGCGAAGGATCAGTACATTGAAAGACGAATCACATCCATGTGCAATCCGCATAGAAATTAAGAGTTTGTACCGGAAATCTTAGATTAAAGGGGTGCAGAATAACAGCTCAGTTTAAAAGAAAAGAAACACGTTGGCAAATAACGGAAGGTGGGGGCAAGTTCTGCAATAATTGAGACGCATAAGAAGGGCTGGCCACAGTGTGAACTGGCAGCCCTTGGTTCCAGTTGCAAAGACTTTTCTGATGCACTTTCATATTTGGTCCTCGGCCATACACAAAGTGCATGCTACTAACCCAAGTTTACACAACAGGGACCCAGTAGTAGTGGCCCTTACTCAACAGCACGCAGGGAGTAGAAAGGCAAACCCGTTCTTTGACATCGTATTTGGTGTTTCTTTGCTATCATGCCGTAACTGGGTCCTGGGAATGACAGGAGCCCAAGCCTGCAGACCGGTAACCATGTCTGTCCCCGTCTCTCCTATATTCCCAGCACTTAACCCAGGGCTTGGCATCAAGTACTTGTGACGTATGGGTGTATTCATGCATGTGCATGTGTGTGCATGTATGTTTATGTATGTGTGGACATGTGCATATATATGTATGCATATATGATGGTACCTCATTGTGGTTTTGATTTGCATTTCTCTAATGGCCAGTGATGATGAGCATTTTTTCATGTGTCTGTTGGCTGCATAAATATATTCTTTTGAGAAGTGTCTGTTCATTTCCTTTGCCCACTTTTTGATGGGGTTGTTTGATTTATTCAATTAGGAAAAGAGGAAGCCAAATTGTCCCTGTTTGCAGATGACATGATTATATATTTAGAAAACCCCATCGTCTCAGCCCAAAATCTCCTTAAGCTGATAAGCAACTTCAGCAAAGTCTCAGGATACAAAATAAATGTGCAAAAATCACAAGCATTCCTATACACCAATAACAGACAAACAGAGAGCCAAATCTTGAGTGAACTCCCATTCACAATTGCTACAAAGAGAATAAAATACCTAGGAATCCAACTTACAAGCGATGTGGAGGACCTCTTCAAGGAGAACTACAAACCACTGCTCAATGAAATAAAAGAGGACACAAACGGAGAACATTCCATGCTCATGGATAAGAAGAATCAATATTGGGCCGGGCGCGGTGGCTCAAGCCTGTAATCCCAGCACTTTGGGAGGCCGAGACGGGCAGATCACGAGGTCAGGAGATCGAGATGATCCTGGCTAACACGGTGAAACCCCGTCTCTACTAAAAAATACAAAAAACTAGCCGGGCGAGGTGGCAGGCGCCTGTAGTCCCAGCTACCTGGGAGGCTGAGGCAGGAGAATGGCGTAAACCCGGGAGGCGGAGCTTGCAGTGAGCTGAGATCCGGCCACTGCACTCCAGCCCGGGCGACAGAGCGAGACTCTGTCTCAAAAAAAAGAAGAATCAATATCATGAAAATGGCCATACTGCCCAAGGTAATTTATAGATTCAATGCCATCCCCATCAAGCTACCAATGACTTTCTTCACAGATTGGAAAAAACTACTTTAAAGTTCATATGGAACCAAAAAAGAGCCTTCATTGCCAAGACAATCCTAAGCCAAAAGAACAAAGCTGGAGGCATCACGCTACCTGACTTCAAACTATACTACTAGGCTACAGTAACCAAAACAGCATGGTACTGGTACCAAAAACAGAGATATAGACCAATGGAACAGAACAGAGCCCTCAGAAATAATACCACACATCTACAACCATTTGATATTCGACAAACCTCACAAAAACAAGAAATGGGGAAAGGATTTCCTATTTAATAAATGATGCTGGGAAAACTGGCTAGCCATAAGTAGAAGGCTGAAACTGGATCCCTTCTGTACACCTTATACAAAAATTAATTCAAGATGGATTAAAGACTTAAATGCTAGGCCTAAAACCATAAAAACCCTAGAAGAAAACCTAGGCAATACCATTCAGGACGTAGGCATGGGCAAGGACTTCATGACTAAAACACCAAAAACAATGGCAACAAAAGCCAGAATTGACAAATGGGATCTAATTAAACTAAAAAGCTACTGCACAGCAAAAGAAACGATCATCAGAGTGAACAGGCAACCTACAGAATGGGAGAAAATTTTTACAATCTACCCATCTGACAAAGGGCTAATATCCAGAATCTACAAAGAACTTAAGCATAAGAAATTTTAAGAGTGGCCAGAGTTTTTCCTTTGTATTCTGTACTGGGCAGAACAACATAATATCACTGGTTAGCATGGAGGTTTGAATCATCAGTGAGAGGTGTCTGCAAACTATGTCTCGGGCCAAATCTGGCCCATATGTTTTTGTACAGCTCCAAATGTGAGAATATTTTTTTACCTTCTAAATGGTTAAAAAAGAAAAACAGTATTTCATGACAGATGAAAGACATAGGCCATTCGATTTCATTTCACTAAAACACAGTCACACTCATTTGCTGATGAAATTGTCCCTGGCTGCTTTTGGGCACTGACGGCAGGTGCACAAGCAGAGGCTCCACAGAGACTGTGTGGCCTGCAAAACCTAAAATATTTACTGTTTGGCCCTTTATGGAGAAAGCTTGCTGACTTCTGTCATCTATAAGGTAATTTAAAGCTCTAAGAACAGGCAGGCGTGATTAGTTGGTGCTGCCCTGATAGGATACAGCACTGATAGTTAACACAACACAACTCAGAAGTCAGATTTTTGTGAGCCTCTAGGTGCAGGGAGCCAGGGTGAGATACTATTTGCACTGTTGAAGCTCTGAGGCTAGACAGGTAAGGTGGAATTAAATATGCATTTGCTTTTAATTTCATAAATGAAATGGATGAGAATTATTTAAAACCAGAAGATGAACGTAAGGTGATGGAGGAAGTTAGCCCTCTGGGATAATTATATTTAATTCATACCCATGGGCCACCCTAGAACACAGCAGGCATGCAGGGGAGGGCAAACAGCACCCTACATGCCAGGGGACAGAGGTCAGGGAGGGTGAACAGCGTGAGCAGCCTGACCTCATCTCCGCATCTGCCAGAAGAGAGAGCTGTTTCTTAGTCAAAGACATTGTGAGATCAGGTAGGAGCTGTGAATCAAGCAGTAGAAAGGAAGAACAGGATTTGTGATCATTTATCATTGAGAAGCTAAAGGAAAATGGGGAACAGAAGGGAAATGCAGGGGTGGGTGTCCAGCACCTGTCCTGTCACCCAAATACAGCTCTTACAAGTGACACCCTCACCAGCCAGGACCTCTGAGTCAGGGAATGCTGGTGCGGCCGGCGTCGCTGCCCCGCAGCGTGACTGCTCGTGCACTTGGGTTTCATTGTTCTTAGAGTAGGAAAATGACTCTGATGATTGAGGACTTCATCGGTACAAAATCACACAGAAATGATCAACTCCGCAGTTACCTAAATGAGTGTGCACCTGCCTTGACACCCACAAGTGTCTCATGCTTCTTTGAGAACTGAAGTTTAGTCTCTTCTCATATTATCTTTACTCTTTTCTTCCCTTCCGATTCTAAACTTTGTTTGGTAAATGATCAAACACAAGTTTGTTCCGAAAGAATGGTCCATAAGAGACCTGCAGGAGCCCCCATGAGATGAGTGCCACAGACCCTGTATCATCGATTTGTCACCAGTGAGAAGAGGTGAGCTTTCCAGTCACCACAAGAAACAAGTCCTACCCAGAGCTCTCCAACACAGAAATCAAACAAAACCACGAATCCACAACAAACTGGAAACAGCCCTCATTTTCTACGACCGTTTTGGAAGTTTTGCTTGCTGAATGCATGCACAGCCTGCATCGAGAAGCGAGGGCAAGGGAGGTGTGCAGAAAGTGGCATGCTGTCCTATCCTTTCAGACAAAGGCACGTGTTCTGAAAACCTGGAAAACCTCCCGCTCAGTCTCCCCAGGGGACCTGACTCTCAGCCCTGGGCACCTTGCTTTGAGCCCACGGCGTGTCCCACTCTGATTGGCACTCCTGCTCTTAGCTGAAACAGAGTGTCAGGCTTAACTTTCACACTTCCAAACACATTTGCATGATTTTGTAAATATTCAGAGAATACTTTTATTATTTCTTATCTGAAAACTCTAGTGAGAAACCATAGCCATTAATATGTATTCTGTATTGCGGAATAGACGTGACCCACAGCTTACCACGGGAAAAATAGCAGATACATTTACCACTGGGCGTTTTGTAAGGGAGAGAGTTATTTTAGGTCTTTTCTTGGGGACAGTTGCAGAGCTGTACGCAGCACTTACTGTCCCTGGAGGCGGCAGGAACAATGGTGTCAAATGTCTAGCACAGCGGCTGGGTCGGGGCCTCACACAATGTCTGCTTTTCAGAAACGGCATCTAACACCCAGCAAGTGCCTGCGCAGTGCCCGCCCGGTACCAGCTCGTGTTAGCTACTATTTTTTTAAGGATAAAAATAACTTAAAAGCTCTTCAAGTGAGGAACTACTCAGTAAAATACTTTTAAAAAGCTTCAGGCAAGAATATGATTTTCCAGATTAGGAGAAGGTGATGTAATAATTAGTTAAATCGGAATAAAGACGTTCCAGGATATCATTTATCAAAATGGCCCTGGATAACTCTCTTCAATCTCTCTGGTGCTTAGCTGCTTCTAGATACATATAGTTTTATGTGTATCTAAAAGATATGAATGCATACTAACATTTAAATGCTTTGTTTTTCTTTCAGAAAACATTTTCAGAAAATTCTTCATGATCAAAGAATCAGCTATTGTTTATATTTTAAAGGGCCTATCAGAATGAAGCCATTGAAATATTTCCCATCTATGCACCTAGACGAGGTAGAGACTTCTAAAGGTTTATTCATGAAAATCCTAACTTAATCACAATGTGGGCGCTCACAATAATCTTTCACCTTTTGGTGCATGAGCCTTGAATAAGTTGGTAATTAAAAAATTATCATAAGTAGAAAGTCAACATCTCCATGTCATGAAAATAAATTCATAAACAGTTCTTCAAAACTGAAATACAACTGTCTCTTTAAATCTCACTGTAACATTTTTCTGTTTTTATCACAGGGACAACGTGGCAGAGATTCCTATTTAAGTCCTGGGTTATTTCTGAGGGGTGCTGGTTTTCATGGCATCTAAAAATGTAAATAAGTGATGTAACCTACGAGGCAGCTCTGCCGCAGGCACCCCGGGGACCTGCTGGTGACCCTGCCCTGCTCCTGCTGCGATCACCCGAGGCCAGTGTGACACTCACAGCAGCGTGGATGTGGGTTTGCAAGGTCCTTTTCCATCTGTATCTCTACAAACGCCCAAATGCAGTGTATAAAATGTCATCCTTAGGAATGGTTTCATTTGGGATAAGGCTTTGAACTTGCCTGCATGCCCCACACCTGCTAACGGACGTTACTGCTTTCGTGTTGCGGTGCGATGGGTAAAATTTCCCAGGGGACCCAGAGTTGAGTGAGAAAGGGACGCAGGACACGCAGGAGCTGACACATCTCTATTGATTTAAGTCGCTGTTTTCACCAATGCTACTCACATGCCCACACATGTAGGGCAGGACTGTCACACGTCAACTCTGCTCAGCTTTCCAGGCGGGATCTGTTTCCAGCCACTCTATCTGACCCAGACTCCCCCCACCCCTGCCATTGCCCCAGCTGCTGTCCTGTGCCTCCTGATTTCTGCATTTTTGATCCTGAGGCTCTTTGCCTCTCCACCTCCTCCCTGGAGGCCATGCAAATCCTGTTCTCCTTCCAGCGGTGAGTTCCTCCTGCTGACCGCCTCCCCCGATGCCCTCTGCGCTGCACACTGGGCTGATCTGCAGAGGTCGAACGCACTCCCCAGTGACTTCAATGTTGTCTCACACGTGCACTCCATCACCTGCTTGTGAACTCCTGACCACAGAAGCCTACTTCGCAGCCCCCTGTGGATGCTGCAATGCCCAGCACCGCGCTATATGCCTGAGACGGGGTCCAAACCCCTCTTCAACTGTCCTCCAAGCTTCAGGTCCACCGTGACCTCCCCAAACTCTGCTGCAGCTGCCGTGGTGCCAGCTCCTCGCCCCTCTCCTCCACCTGCATAGATCAGGCTTCAGTGTCTGGGGGCCTGGGGACTGCTGTCCTCCCTCCCAGCATGAAGTTCTGCTCCAAGGCCATTCTCCCTGTGCAGGCCTTCCTGACCCCTCGTCCCTGGAGAGCCCTCTCCGGAGCCCTCGGCCTCGCTGTCTCATATCACTCGCCTCCCTACCCCACCTCCCTACTCACGCCTGGGACAAAGGTGCCCTCCGGTCACACCCTTCCATCCCGTGTGCTGCTGAGCCCCTCACACACATGAGAGGCTCCGGAATCACCTGCCATGTGAACAAACAAAGTCAGATCCGAAATGCTTAGAAGCCAATTCAACTTAACTCAGAAGAGGAGAAGAAAAACGTCCATTTAAAAAAGTAGTATTTGTTTTCTTTCCAAATAAATGTACTTGTAGGAAATAGAAATAAATGTCTGTTTTCTTAATAACAATCGTGAGGATGACTGTAAAGTTGTTGTCTGTTGTATCCTGTGTGTGTGTGTCTGTGTGTGTAAGAAAATGTGAGTCTGTGAGAGAACATGAGTGTGTGTGTGTGAGCTGTGTGTGTAATTGTAGCGTGTGAGTGTGGAGTGTGTGAGTGTTCAAGATTCCCTACATAACGGGATACACACAGATGTACTGATAAGCGGATGAATACGATCTTGATGTATGATGATGGAGGCTGGTTTCTCTAAGTAATCAGCCTACGGGTCTGGGGTTAATCTGCTTATTCTTTGCCATTAGAAGAGGGACATTATGTTGGTTGGAGAACACTGGTGACAAGTGGTAAACAGAGTAGCTGCTGACAACAGCAAGTGGACAGAGGTCTCTCTGATCACCATGTAAATGTTACAGCGTTACAGCCCAGCCATTAATGCACAACTGGGTGTTAAACCAACTGACCTGCTGCAGGCAGCACCTGCCTGCATCAGGTCAGGGTCTCTGGAGCCTGGCTGCCAGCAGAGACGTTTGCATGTGTCTCCGACAATGTCCTAATGAAGGCACCTGCACTGCCAACACCGACTTCCGCTACAAATTCTGAAAACCCTCGAGGTAGACTGTGAGCCAGGGGCGCTCAGATTATTAAAATACATGGACTGTGACAAAATTCCACACTGTTCTGTAATTTCCATCTTCTGTAGCAAAGCCACTTCCAAAGTTGAAAAATTAGTATTGTGAATGTAATCTTTCATTTTTATTAGAAACAGCACCGATTAACAGTGAAATTATTTAAATCCTAGCATGTAGGCAGCGCAGAAAAAAGGAGACCAAAACCTCCATGCAACTGAAATCCTGGAAAGGAGGTGGTGCCTTTTGTCCTGCGGGAGTGTTTCTTAGCACAGCTGCGCCGTGCGTATTGGGCACTAATGCAGGTTTTAGAAATCCAGCTACAAGACTGCGGCCAAGCTCTACGGCAAGCATGTTGACGGATGTGACATTTGTTTTCTGGAAGACGCCAGGAGGGAGAGCTTCATTCGTGTAATATTATACGAACTAGAAACTGAATATACAACATACTTAATAATCTAGATATTCAAATTGCTGGATCGAACTTTGTCTATCGACCATAGATACGAATGTTGGTATTTATGTAGCTGTTTAAATATTGCACAGTTTTACTCCATGGTAACATTAAAACCTACAGAGACTTCATGTCCTGAGAGTGTCAGAGATGTGGGCTAGATGAGGCTATTATTCTGCCTATTCTAGAACATTCTCAGGCATGGAAACTTATTCCCGCATTAGCAAGATACCCAGTTTTGTCGGATATTTGTGCTTTAGAACTCTGGCCCACTTTTCTTTCCCACTTTAAGTAGTTATTACCTGATACACAAACAATTTGCTCCCCGGAAGGGAAATCCAATGGCACGGTTTAGTCACAGCATGAAGACACTTAGGCTGAGACATGGGGAGGGTGTGTTGGGTCTGGTTCCTCAAGCCCTGTTGGGGCATTTGTGTGGATTGCTGCCTCCTCAACCACTGCCTCCCTCCAGTCATCCTCCTGACAAACCAGCTATCCTCCCCGCACCTCTGCTCTGGTAGCTGCAGGGGCAGGGCCAGGGCCCGGCCGACCCTTTCAGATGTGCCTGGGGAGGCTGGAGGAGGTAGCGACAGGTCCCAGTCCCCTGGAGCTATAAATGAGCATTGTGGTTCCACATCATTCCATAGTCTCTCCAAAAACTCAGTCCTTGTTCCTACGGCCCAGCCTTCCTTCCAGTTCAGCGGGAGAGGGCTCTGGAAGATGGGAGGGGAAAGCTTTTGTTCTGGTGTAAGTATTGGCTTAGAGGAATTAAATGTAAAGACAGATAACTGGACTCTCAGGTTTCACTGCTGATCCAGTGACTGTCACCATTGGGAGGCAGAATCTCTGATGCCAGGAAACATCAGGGCCTCCATCCCTCAGCTGCCTGCAAGCTCCACATCTTCATGGAGAGGTCAACTGGGCAGCAGAACAGATTTTTACCTCTGGGGAATGGTGTTCGATAAACACCCAAATGCGAAAGATAGACATAAAAAGGAAAAAGTGTAAATGAACAAACCTTGCCCAGTGGAGCTGAACATAACAGACAAAATAAAGGCAACCACGGCTGGGTGCCTGCCCAAGAGAACTGCAGACCTACGTCCACGAGAACTCTGAACACCAAGGCTCTGGCAGTAGGATTCACGACAGCCGAAGGGTGGCAGCCACTGGAACATCCACAAGTTGATGCGTGGATGAACTGACTGTGAGGTGCACACACAATAGAATATCCTCCTGTCATAAGGAGGAACGCAGGACTAGCGTGCGCTACTCCACGGATGAGCCTCACCAGCATCGTGTGAAGTGAAAGCAGCCAGCCACAAAACACCATGTGTTTACAGGAAGAATCCAGGATACGCGAATCCACAGGCATGGAAAGTAGATTGGCAGGGGCTGGGGGCTGGGGTGAGACATATGGGGGAAGAGAATGGAGAAGGACGTCTAGTGGCTCCACGTGTTTTTGCTGTGGTGGTGAAAATGTTCTAAGGTTAGATTACGATGGTTGCGCAATTCTGTGAATACACTAAAAACAGTTAACGCGTACACTGAAAATGGCTGAACCCTGAGGTTTGTAAATTATCTCACTAAGTTTGTGAAAACTTAAAAGCATTTTTAAATCCGTTTTCATTTTGCTGTTTTGTTGCTTCAACATAACTTTTCAACAAAACAGAAAATACATCAGAAGATAAAGACGGTATACTCTATCCTATTTTTAAGGCAACTGGGAGAGCTACAGATATATTTAATATTTAATTCCAAATGCTAGCAAATGAACTGATTATTTACCAGAACATGCCAGTGAATAATGTATGTATTATGCAATCAAGGAATTAGATCTATTCATCTTCAGAGGGAAATCCTGTGCAGAAATACAATGATATCATAGTACTACTAAGACCAATTCACCCCAAAGCTAGAAATCAAATAATTTTCAAAAATGTGATGATTACGCAATGCCTGCAAAAAAATAGCCCAATTATCAATTTTGGAATTAAACATTTAAATGAGCTAAGTGTCTGTTTTGACACCCCAAAGCATCTCTCCTTTGACCCCCTTGGAATCTCCACTGGGAAGGGCCCTCCTTCCACACACAGCACCCCAGCAGGAAGACAGCTGTCGGCAGCGGGTGGCAGTCATGGTACCTGCTCCTATTTCCTCATCTTTACCTGAAAGAGGACCTCGGGCTTCCAGCCCTAGCAGCGTTCTGAGGATTGTGCAGAGGTAGAAGGAAAGCTGGGCCACTGTCATAGGAAACTGTTTCGTTTATGATTAAGGAGGTGGTGGTGGAAGGAAGAGGAGAACAGAAAAACAAAAGCTCATCACTCATAAACCACTGTGAGAAGCCTTTTACTGGCATCTGACTTTATGCTTCCCTAACAATCTCTGCGGGTAGGTTCTTTTTTGTGGTTGTTTTTTTGAGATGGAGTCTCACTCTGTCGCCCAGGTTGGAGTGCAGTGGTATGATCTTGGCTCACTGCAACCTCCACCTCCCGGGTTCAAGCAATTCTCCTGTCTCAGCCTCCTGAGTACCTGGGATTACAGGTGCCCATCACCATGGCCAGCTAATTTTTGAATTTTTAGTTGAGATGGGGTTTCACCATGTTGGTCAGGCTGGTCTCAAACTCCTGACCTCAGGTGATCCTCCCACCTTGGCCTCCCAAAGTGTTGGGATTACAGGTGTAAAGCCACCATGCCCAGCCAATCTCTGTAGGTTCTATAATCTCCATTTTATAGATGGAAAAACTGAGAGTCAAAGAGGTCGAATAAAAAACATTAAAGATAGACGGATTAAGCACTAGGGTTGGGATTTGAACCCAGGTAAAGAATAATCTCTATGAGGGCAGGGTTTTCATTTTATTATTATTTTTTTTGAGACAGAGTCTCTCTCTGTCACCCAGGCTGGAGTGCAGTGCTGTGGTCTTGGCTCACTGCCAGCTCTGCCTCCTGGGTTCAGGCCATTCTCCTGCCTCAGCTTCCCAAGCAGCTGGGACTACAGGCGCCCGCCACCACTCCCGGCTAATTTTTTGAATTTTTAGTAGAGACGGGGTTTCACCACGTTAGCCAGGATGGTCTCGATCTCCTGACCTTGTGATCCGCCCTCCTTGGCCTCCCAAAGTGCTGGGATTAGAGGCGTGAGCCACCGCGCCCGGCTGAGGGCATGGTTTTTAATCTGTTTTGTTCACTGCTGTACTCCTGCCTGACGCTGATTCTTGGTTTACTGCTGTACTCCTGCCTGATGTTGATTCTTGGGCATAAAAATTGCTCAATAAGTATTTGCAGAATAAGTTTTATTTCAAAATAATAAAAAGCTTTGATGTATGATGAAGATGGAATCTGTGTTGGAGAACATGTTTATAGCTGGGTCTCTTTCACACCCTAACAAAGACAAGGCTGACTTTATATTCTGTTTCTTTTGGAATTACTGCAAGTGGAGAGTCCAAAGCTATCTGAGGCAGCTGAAATTGGACCTGGAAGATTTACCTTAATGGTTTGGGAGGAGTATTTCACCTATTTGCATATTTCATGCTCAGATTTATTTATTATTAGGAAAAGTATAAGTGTCATTACACAATCCTGTCGTTCTAGATCATTACTTTTGGTCACATGTAGATTTATTTTATTTACTCATCATTGGATATGGATAACTAATTATCATTTTATGTTTTATTTTTCTTTTCTTTTTTTTTGAGATGGAGTCTCGCTCTGTGGCCCAGGATGGAGTGCAGTGGTACAATCTCAGCTCACTGCAACGTCTGCCTCCCGGATTCAAGCAATTCTCCTGCCTCAGCTTCCTGAGTAGCTGGGACTATAGGCACGCATCACCACACCTGGCTAATTTTTGTATTTTTAGTAGAGATGGGGTTTCATCACGTTGGCTAGGCTGGTCTTGAACTCCTGACCTCAAGTGATCTGTCTGCCTCAGTACTCTCAAAGTACTAGGATTACAGGCGTGAGCCACTGCACTCAGCTCTAATGATCATTTTAAACTCCCAAAACAAAGAGCGCTTTTGTAACTATGGAAACAAGTGCTATTTTAATTTTTTGCTAAGTGTAGAGTTTGTCATTGCTGATGTTCTTGGTAGAATGTCAACAGCAAGGACAAAAATTACAAGTTTTCTTTGAGTAATGCTATTCCAAATTCTTGTTCATCTCTTGACTTCAAGAAACCACATGTCTAAAAATCATTATTGTTCTATGGAAACATTTCCAAACTTGTTCCGTTCTGACTCACAGAGACACATTTGGCAGAGCAATGTCTTCGCTGACTGAGGCGCTCACTGGAGAAAAGCAGTTGCAAAAGCAGATACCAAAACTAAATATTTAAAAATATTTTTTGGAGGTAAACGAAAGCTCTGAAACACAAAATAGCTTGCTATTTATATTTTAAATGTTAGGTTATATGCTTTTTTTCCTATACAAACTTTGCCGAAGTCTGTAGCTTGCCACAGTATTAGCTCTGTTTACAAGGGTAGTTCTTTCTTCATTGCCATAACTGAGCTGTGTGCCTCGTGGGACTACTGAATGAGATTTTCTATTAATTAGTTTATTATTATTTTTGAGACGGAGTCTTGCTCTGTCACCTGGGCTGGAGTGCAGTGGCACGATCTCGGCTCACTGCCTCCTGTGTCCCCCAGATGTAAGTGATTCTCCTGCCTCCGCTTCCCAGTAGCTGGAATTACAGGCACATGCCATCACGCCCAGCTAACTTTTTATATTTTTAGTAAAGATGGGGTTTCACCATGCTGGCCAGGCTGACCTTGAACTCCTGACCTCAAGTGATCTGCCCGCCTCGGACTCCCAAAGTGCTGGGATTACAGGCGTGAGTCACTGCACCTGGCCTCAATCTTAATTAAAGTGAGCAAGAATGATTCTGAGGATGTGACAGCATCACTGGAAATAATTAGGCAGACTCCTCTGTTTCAGAAGAGCCACTACTGGATCTGCCACTCAAGAAGAGAAACACTGCGGTAACGCCCAAGGTCAAGCTGTGTAAATGCCCTTTCTCATCAAAAACAAAAACAAACAAAAACAAAACAAAACAAAAAACAAAAAGCAAAGCAAACAAACCAAAAAAACAAAGCAAAGGAATACTTTGCTCTACCAGGCAGACTCTTAGGAGATTCTGTCCTTTTAATCTTACTGAAATTATTAAAGACCTTTTATCTTTAGATGGAAAAGGAAAACCACCATGAAGACGTCTCCCAGCGTAACTCCGCTGGGCACAGTGGGAGCTGAGCCTCTGCACGGACCAGCGCCTTGTCTGTGTGATTTCCTCCACTCTGTGCCTGTACCTCTGCACAACAGTCCCTGAATCTTGAGTGCACGTGCCTGGGTGATTGTCACCAATGGGGTTGCAGGTGGTACTCCGCCTGTGTGTGTATGAGTTAGTGTCTGAGTGTGTGCAAGTATGAGTGCGTGTGAGACTGTGTGCAAATGTTGAGTGTATGAGGGTGAGTGTGAGTGTGTATGAGAGTGTGCATGAGTGTGTGTGAAATCTCATTTCACCATAGTTGAAAGTTTCTTGCTTTGAGAAAGATGGACAACATTTTCACTAATAAAATTTTGCTAGAGTGCAGAAAAGCATTTTAGAAGTAATCCTCAGTTTTTTTTTTTTTTTTGAGACAGAGTCTCACTCTGAGACTAAAGTGCCCAGGCTAAAGTGCAGTGGTGTGATCTCAACTCACTGCAACCTCTGCCTCCTGGGTTCAAGCAATTCTCCTGCCTCAGCTTCCTGAGTAGCTGGGATTACAGGTGCATGCCACCACACCTGGCTAATTTTGTATTTTTAGTGGAGACAGGGTTTCACCACATTGGTTAGGCTGGTCTCTAACTCCTGACCTCAGGTCATCCTCCTGCCTCGGCCTCCCAAAGTGTTGGGATTACAGGCATGAACCACCCCGCCCCACCTTATTACCTTAGTAGTAAGGAGCATGTCTCAATCATCTCAAGGGAAGCCTCCAGCCACTCTCTTCTCCTACCCAGGGCAAATTATTATAGTATCAAGTTCTAGTCATGGGGATCACTAATTATAATATTTGCTTTTGGTGTTTTTGGTTATTAATGAAGATCCCAGGAAAAAGAAATGGAACATGAAGACAAAATTTTAAAGGTAATTTTAATAAAAATATTTAGGTAATGGTAAACTTTAGGTAAAATAACATGTAAGATTCTATTATCCAGGTGGGGCTCTTCCTGTCAGAGGAAGAAAGGGAGGACAGCCTTCTGGTGTAAATTTTATTATTGTGGAACATGATTGTATTGTAGCCTGGAAATAAAAATGGCCCAGATACAAAAAGTCAACATGAAAAGTTCCCATTTCAATGTGCCTAAATTACGAGTTCCTTACCTTTCAGTTGCGGGCGGATGTGAACATCTCTCAATTGCTTTGTGCCTCTCTAATGATAAAATTGAGTCTACTTAAATGGTCACATCCATTGTTTATTTTAAAATCCACCCACCACTGTCGGCCTGGCTCAACGGTTCAGGAGCGGATGCCCCACAGAGCCCACCTGGGGCTGCTTCTGGGTTTCTGGACTGGGCTCCGCCGGGGAGGGCGAGGTCAGGATCTAAATGCCTCTGCAGCCACCACACCAAAACCGAGACCCAGAGCAGAACTGGGGCTGAACCAAGCACCCGATTTTCACGGAGCTCTTTAATTGCGAAGAAGAGTTGAGGGTGGAAGGAGAGCTTAGGAATAAGAATTTCTAATACCTTTCCTGATACATCAAATTTAGCACGTTCCAGGGAGAACGAGAAAGGTCGGAATGAATACAGAAAGCCGCGGCGTGAGAGTGACAGGGTTCAGTTTGATGCGTGAAGACCAGGCATAGGAGCGTGAGTGGGGGTGCACTTTGCTAAACCTGCATGTAACAGTGTGCTTAATTTTCCCTTTTTTAACATCTTGTTTCTTCGATTTACACAATGCTGATGCTAAAACGTTCGTGGTAGAAGTGAGGCCCAGCTCCTGAAGGATTCATCTGAGAAACTCAGGGACATGCCCTTCTCTCACTGGAACAAGTGGGAAAAAAGGGCATCTTAAAAAAAGGGTATGGTGAAGCCGTGTGGCACCAGTGGAAGAGGAGGAGGAGGCTGGAGAAGGCCTGTGAGCGCAAGCTGCCCAACTGAGACTGTGCCCTCAGAGCCAGAGTCTTCCTCCGAGGTGCCTGAGTCCACCCGACCAGGAATGGGGGAAGGAGCAAGGGCGATCCAACAGCCACACAACAGAACCCCAACTTCCAATCACAAATTCAGGCTGTGAGGTGAAATCACAAATGTGAACTTTTACTTATGGAAACCAAATAGAGGTGCTTTCAAATTGGGGATCCAAGGCCCAGCAGACATAAGGGGTCAGCAGTGTCCCGATCGGGGGTTAAGACAAAGGGGTCCCTGGATGGGGGCACCCGCGAGCAGGGACCCCTTTGTCTGAGCTCTCCGGGTCCCGAGCTGCACGCATGGCCGCCCCACTGGCCAGAGCCCATCACAGCTGCTATTTGTGCCATTGTAAGGTTTGTATTCCCTCTTTGTTCTGGGAATCTTTCAGTTGTCCCATTGTGGCTCTGATGACCCTAAGTGACTCTCAGCAGTGTATTCTTATTTTGGAAGGCCAGGATCGCTTCGGGGTAAGTGCACAGGAAACAAACTTGAAGCGAATGCAGCTATGGTTTGTGAGTGTTTATGCTCACTGTATAGCCCGGCAAGCTCAGAGGACCTGCTGAGCAGTGTCCCCCACCCATCCACCTGCTCACCTGGAATAATCCCCCATGGTAACACGGCCACTATCCTCGCCTTGGGATTTGTGACTCCCGATGGGAAGTGCCCTGCCAGCCCAGCAACGTCAGGCCTGTGTCCCCGAGCCCCCACTCCTCTCCACTCAGCAGGCAACCCCTCAAGCCATGTATACCCCCCGGGTGGACTTCAGGGGCGCTGTCCCTGTGGGCACTGTGCCCTTCCCGTCCTAACCTGCTCCCTCCTGTGGAGCCACTGGAAAGGTTTTGGGGAACATGGGTGTGAGCCCATGCTAGACCCCAGCCGCCTGCCCTGGATCATTTGAAAAAGGGGAACTTTTGGTTTCCTGCTAAATAGAAGGCCCCAAAAGAAGCCAACCAATGCCGTGTCTCCGTGATAGGCCAGCGTGGCTGTCCCAGGAGCAGAGAGGGGAACAGCACAGGCTCACGTGTCTCCAGGGAGCTCAACACCAGATGGCTTATTGTTGGGAACCCTGGCTGAGGGTGGCCGCATCTGCAGTGACACGGCTGCTTCCCACTTCCCTGCACCCGTCCTCACGGTGGCTGCTTCAGGGGAGGGGTGGGCAGGGGCCCCACAGCAGGTGCAGCCAAGGGGCACACAGACGCTGGGCATCTGCACACTCGGCTGGGTCGGGACTGAGCTCCATCATCAGCCCCCACAGCCAAGACACCAGCGTCAGCCGGTGCCCTCCACTACAGGGACTGGCTGTGGTTTCAGAGTCTCACCCTAATTTCAAAGAACAAAAGCATCTCTCGAGTTCCAGGGACATTTTGTCAGTTGGAACAGCATTTTTATAGCGTGCACCCCACATGCTATGTGCACGCATCACAAAGCACACACAGGCATTCTTGCACACACACGCTCTGATGAACGAGCTGCGGGCACTCTGTGGATCACTGCTGAGCTGAGCACAGAGGCCGGATTCCTTACAGGGAAGAGGTCAGGCCTCAGGCACACTGTCTGCCGGCATTTGATGTGGAACACTGCCATGTGCAAACAAAGTCTCTGAGACAGGAGAGGAGAGAGCAGCAGGGACGAGGGGTGTCCCGCCTGTCACTCAGTCATTCAGCAAATATTGATGAAGCTCATCCCATGAGCTGGGCCCAAATCTAGGTGCTGGGATATCTCAGCAAACAAAACAGGCAGATGTCCCTGCCTTCATGGGGCTCACTTTCCATCCGGGGTGGGGGCTCGGACAATAAACAACATAATCAGGGAGTGTGACAGAGGTGACTGTACCACCCCACTTTGCGTCCTTCTTCCTCTCGGCCCCCTCCTCGAGGTGGGGCCGCATGACGCTTCTGGCCATCAGAACTTGAGTGGACGCGATAACTGCCCCTCGGCCTGGCCTGCAGGGTGCTTGGCCCTTGGGCTGTCCTCCTGGTCCCTCCCCGCCCTGCCCTCTGATGGTGGAAACTCTATGTGGAAACCACAGGGCTCTCCCAGGCACACTGGACGGACAGCCGCCTGGCCCTCGCTGAGCTGTGATGTGAGTGGACATCATCTTGAGCCTCAGAGATTTAGGAGTTCCTCTGGCAGACCTGCAGAGCCCACCCGCGCTGATGCAGTCGCACTTCTAAGTGGGAGATGTCAATGAAAAGGGACACGGAGCGAAGAGTTCGCCTCCGGATATCCGGGCAAGAGACTGAAGGAGGAGGGCAGAGCCTGTGCTTCAGCCACACCCAGGAGGCTGCGGGAGGGAGAGGCCGCAGGAGATGTGGTTGGAGAGGCCCCTGGGGAACAGGTGGAGGGGCTTCGAGCAGGGAGCAAGGTGCTCAGCAGCTAGCTGGCAGGGAGAACCGACAGGGACAGATCAGGATGGAGGCCGGGACCCACTTAATGACCCAGGTAGGCAGAGGAGGATTTGGGCCTTGGTGATGGGAGAGGTGATTGCAAAGTACTGGAGCGTCCCTGGGTCCTTGGCACAATCAGCCATCAGTGCTCTCAACAAAGACATAGAAACAGCTCTCCTCATTTTGTACCTCGATAAGGGGAGAGCTCAAGTTCCAATCTCTGTTAGCGGCGGGTGACGTCACCATGCACACATCTCAAGTTCCAATCCCTGTTAGTGGCGGGTGACGTCACCAGGCACACATCTGAAGTTCCAATCTCTGTTAGTGGCGGGTGATGTCACCAGGCACACATCTCAAGTTCCAATCCCTGTTAGCGGCGGGTGACGTCACCAGGCACACATCTCAAGTTCCAATCCCTGTTAGCGGCGGGTGACGTCACCATGCACACATCTCAAGTTCCAATTCCTGCTAGCGGTGGGTGACGTCACCATGCATACATCTCAAGTTCCAATCTCTGTTAGCGACGGGTGACATCACCAGGCACACATCTCAAGTTCCAATCCCTATTAGCGGTAGGTGACGTCACCACGCACACACCTCAAGTTCCAATTCCTGTCAGCTGCGGGTAACGTCACCATGCACACATCCTGTTTTCTCCCACTCTGCCATTGTGATCTCCAGATGATCTATTTCATATTATCAGGAAAATGAGCTTCCAAACAGAAAGCCCAGAGGAGAAGGGAAGGGACTTGCACGTACACACACATTTAAATGTCAACATTGTGTGGAATTCAGTATCATAGAGGTATGCAAACCATGGGAAGTAATAATGAGTTTGCTTTGGGAGGCCCTGGGAGTGAGGAGAAGAGAACCTTCGGGCCGGGCACATGGTGGATGGGGACAGAGGAACGGCAGCACCGCCTGCCGCTGCTGGGCCCTGCGTGTCTGCACCACACTCTGTGGTCGAGAAAACAGCAGGCAGCTTGGCTGCAACTCCAGCACAGCCTCTGTGTGGGAGGAGCAAGGTCAGCAGAAACCCAGAGGCAGGAAGGAGCTGAGTGGAGCTGGTGCAAGAATGTCCTGCCCTGGGAGGAAGTGGCTTTGTACCAACTGATACAATACCCAGAGGAGGGGGCACATCACTGTAAACTTCTAGAACCCACATCCTTAAAGCCCAACCCCTGACCCAGGAGGTGCACGGGTAGCTCCCCTCCCAGCCCAGGGCCACCTCTGCCATCCTCCCTGGCTGGGAAAGATGGTCTGCACTGAAAATGGGCTCAGTTTTCTTTCTTTCTTTCTTTCTTTTTTAACCTAGTAATTGCTTTTCACATCTGCTGGTGGGCTGCTATCTTACAGAGTATTACTTCCATTCTTGCTTTAAATAAGGTGGTGTTTGGCCTCTGTTTTGTTTTCAGGTAAAGTGAACTGCAATCAGGAAGCCCTCATTACAGACAGTGAGGTCATGACAAGAAAAGTTCATTTACATTGGAGATTTCAACCCCATTGGAAATGTCTTTCCAAACACAGCTGGTGACTTTGCAAACGCAGACATTCCCAGAAACTCAGTGGTTCTAGAAGCTTGGTTGAAATAATTAAGGTTTTAGAGCAGCTGTCGGAATTTTTAGAAAGGGGAAAAAAAAACCCCGAAGTGAGGCTCTCCCTCCCCCACTCCTCTTACATGTCCCTGTGGCTCTGCGGTGTCATGGCTAAGCGTGGTGCTCTCCACTCACCGTGTGGATGAAGGGCAGGCGGCACATGCATGAATTTGCACCAGTGCATGGCAGTGAGGCCACTGGCAGTGCATTTCCTGTTATCAGTGACACCGTGCACCCAGGGCTGGGTCTGCAGAGGCTTTGGGGAACACACTGTTGCTGCCTCCTATGCCTGGCCCGCTGTCCATGTGGCTCACAGGGCCCGTAGGGACCGGGTGCTGCTCTAAACCAGAGGCATGAACTGACCATTGGCCCAGACCGCCTTGCCATTCCTGTCTGGGGGACTAAACCTTGAACAGGTTTTGTAGGACTCTCGGCCCCAACTTCCTTGTCTCTAGAAAACTTGCCACTGTAAATTCTTTCTCTGTCCCTTTAAGACTTCAGCCCTTTCCTGGCCTCTTGCCCAGTTCACTGCCCAGCTTGGTCTTCTCAAAGGACCCAGGAGCCTTTGAAATGTAACCAACAAGGAAGATAGCACCCTCAGCTCCCAGTCCCCGTGGGAGGCAGGGGCCTAACTGTGATAAGGGCTAATCTGCAAACACTGCTGGCCTGACTGCACCAACCGCCTCCAACCAACGTCCTCCAGGACTCTCCCACCAGCTTACCCCAGTGCTTAAAAACCCTCCTGCCTTTTGTTTCAGCAGGGTCGAGTTCAGCTCCTCTCTGCTACTGCAATAGACTGGGATACATCTTCCCTGCCTGTCCCACTCTCCCTGGGGTAACTTTTCTTTGACACCACTAAGTCCTCCCAGCAACCTGCAGCTGAGCACACAACCCCCATGTGCACGGGAGAACCGAGTCCAAGTCCTAACCACCCCCATCTGCACGGGGGAACCGAGTCCACAGTCCTAACCACATGGCCTCACTAAAGTAACTCCTAGATGCTGAGACCTTTGTCTAACAGCTCTCAGGAGAGGCTGCTGAGGAGAACCGGCTTCCCATGTGCCCTGACCATGCCCACACCCACGCCCACCGCGTGAGCTTTCACCACTGGGCCGCTGAGAAGCAGGGGGTCTTCGGCCCAAAGCAAACATCCTCTGAGACGGGAAGGAGGCACCTCCCCAAAGAATTGCCTGGGTACTACAACGAAGCAGGGTAAATATTCAGAGCTATGTTTGGGTTTTTAATGATACAAAGTATCATTAACACTCACTTCAGTGCACAGAGGAGCAGTAACTGTTACAGTGTTTGTTTTAGCATCTGTCAGACAGACATGAGAACTGCCCTGCCCCACAAGGAACCAGCTGTGGTCTCCCTGGCAGACTGGGAGCACTGGGCTCGGATCCTGCTCCTGAGTATCTGTCTGGCAGCTGCACCCTCATCTGACGTGCAAGGCGGGGTCAGACAAGATAATCTGAATATTCCTTCATCCCCCAACTTGTGATTTTGTTTCTATGATTTATACCCAGCCCAAAGATGCTATTTCACAAAATGGGTTTTGTGGCTTGTCTAGACAGGAATACAAGGCCTCAGGCAGCCAGGGAATCACAATTAGTGATCCATTCACACTAGCACCGAATATTCCCACGGAAAGGCTGTGCAGTGATTATCTCTAAGGACACGGGCTGTGTGTGAAGGACAAGGAGAGAGGAACTCCCGTGACTACCAGGTCCAAATGGAATTTTATGTCAGAAATGAGTTACTTACTGAGGTCTTATGGCTTAGTTTACTAACCTGGATGCATTAAATACACACATTACTTGAAAAATAGCATCTCAAAAAAGGATTTTCTCATAGAAATTTCTTGGAAACAAATTTAAACAAAAGTGCAATGATTTTTAAAAATGCTTCATGAAAATTCTGAGGGGGAACATCTGATGAAGGCGGGGAGTGTTTTTTAAGTTCGTCACCCAGGGCTGCACCAGCCCTCCAGGGACTCTCTGGGAAGAAGAGACATCCCCTCCTCAGTTCTGGACGTCCACCTCAGGGGCGGTGGGGACGCCAGGATGCGGGGATGCAGGGGTGCGGGAAATCGGGGATGCGGGGATGAGGGGATGCGGGGATGCGGGGAGGCGGGGATGCGGTGATGCGGGGAGGCGGGGATGAGGGGAGGCGGGGATGAGGGGAAGCGGGGAGGCGGGGAGGTGGGGATGAGGGGATGCGGGGAGGCGGGGATGAGGGGAGGCGGGGAGGCGGGGATGCGGGGATGAGGGGATGCGGGGAAGCGGGGATGCGGGGATGCGGGGATGAGGGGAAGCGGGGAGGCGGGGAGGCGGGGATGCGGGGATGCGGGGAGGCGGGGATGAGGGGATGCGGGGATGCGGGGATGCGGGGAAGCGGGGATG